>NC_083470.1:25302621-25332621 GCF_030014155.1 Tachysurus vachellii | reverse complement strand
TTTAAAAATAAAATCAATGCGGAAAAATCGTGTGAAAAATAAAAACACCGGCACTACTTAAACGCAAGGAAGGAACTTTTTCACATGAAAAGTAAAGCTACTTGCGAAAGTTAATGTAAAAAAAGAATATAAATAAATAAAAACTAAATAAATAAATGTAAAAAAAAATCAATAGGAAAAATTGCCATGAAAAAATGTATCATATGGGAAGAATCTCTTTATAAATAATAATAATACCATAACAAGTGACATATTTAAAATTCACGTTTATCTTTCTTTATTCTTTACTTTCCTCATTGTGTCTCTCTGTTTTTTTAGAAATGTGACTTGAGTGAATTGAATGAACATTTTACAGTGAGGTCATCTAGTGAATTCCTCATGTACACTTCCTCTCTCTCTCTCTCTCTCTCTCTCTCTCTCTCTCTCTCTCTCTCTCTCTTTTCTTTCACTAAGTCTTCACACACTTAACACTCCTCGCCCTGAAATATCACCTCCTCTCCGCTCCTTTAATCACCTCACCTTGCATTCCTTCATGCAGTTTGGGAAATCGTCTCATGTACAGGTTAAAAGGGAAAGAATTTCCCAACAATAACGTCAAAGCGATGCACACAGAACACGTCTGACATCTCACATCTCTCTCTCTCTCTCTCTCTCTCTCTCTCTCTCTCTGTTCTCAAACAGAAATCCAAACGTGACAAAGCACACTGTGTTTTAGTTGGTTAAAAAAAAAAAACTTGACTTAAAAATGTCAGAAAACTTAAAGATAAAAGCTCAATTTATCTCCCAAGACTCAAATATACAACAGTGACAGGTCCAAAAGATCCAAATAAAGACCTTCATTATGTTTACAAAACAATACACAAAATATTAGTCCATAACCACAAGGCTGTACAACACAAAACAACCCACTGAGCACACTTCTCCAGCCTGAGACTCAGAACCTCAACTCCATCCATCTCCGCAGAGCTTCGAGGAGAATGAGGTCCGACTCCGCCCGCCCATTGCATGAGGTCTGACTCCGTCCATTGCATGAGGTCTGACTCCACCTCTGGACTTTTAGTTCTGCAGTGAGGTATACTGAAGTTCTTTATGCATTGGTTGGTCTTCAGCAAGCACTTCCTGGTCCAAAGGACAACAACACAAACCTCATAAACTTCCATTCTGACCATAAAAGCCAAAACTACACAAGTTTTTTTTTCCCAAGTTTATTCGTTTTTTTTTAATTCCTGCAGATTTTTACTTCATCTTATTTTCCCTCCAATACATTCTACAGCGTGTCCATCATTAATTATTGTTCTAAATATGGAGAAAACTGGATTGGTTTAAATATCCGAACACGCCACACTTTCATACCAAATACCTTTTAATTAGCAGAGAAAGCTAGTCGTGTATTTACATCTAATTACATGAATTCCTGCTCAAATGTGATTTTTATTACACACGTTTTTTTTTTTTTTCAATTTAGTCCACGGTATTAATTTTAAGTGTTCCATATTTCATCAAGCTCTAAGATAGATTTCTTCAGATTTCTTCTATAGAAGGGACATTATTCATAATAACACTCTCTGGTGTTTATAACAGTTTATAATAAGTATTATAAACAGTATATAAACCCTCCAGTGTCACCTAAATGAGGATGAGGTGCACTTTTGAGTCTGGTTCCTCTCAAGGTTTCTTCCTCTTCCATCTAAGGCCACGTTCACACTGCAGGTAAAAGTGGCCCAAATCTGATTTTTTTGGGGTCAAGTGAGCAGGTCAGACTTCTTCAGGAGTAGTGTGAACACTCAAATCTGGCACAGATCGGATTTTTTCAAATCAGATTCAGACCACTTCCATATGTGGTCCTGAATCAGAACCAAATCTGATTTTTTCCAATGTGGCCGCAGTGTGAACAACCGAGGCGGATTTGATGCAACTTTTACGTCAATCTACGTCTACATTCGTCACAATTACGCGCCGGCGAGTTCGCACACAAACGTGACTACGCCTACAAAATGGATCAAATCATCAAAAGTTGCCCTCGACATCCGAAAATTTTCAAAACACTGCGTCTCTGTGCTGCTATTACACAAACATTTAGAAAGAAAAGCGAAAATGCTTACTTCCTCCATAACCTCGCTAACTTTAGCGTAACGGCGTGCTGCGTGTGACGTCATTGTTATTGTTCGTTTGCGCACACGGGTCAGTTCGAAACAGCAAACAGTTCACACTGGTATCTGATATAGGCCACATTTTAAAAGGTAATGTGAACAGCCAAACAAAAAAAAATCAGATCTGAGCAAAATATCCGAATTGAGCATTAAGACTTGCAGTGTGAACGCAGCTAAAGGGAGATTTTCCTCACCACAGTCTCCTCAGTCACCTCAGACTTGATCATTAGGAATAAATACAAACATATTTAAATAGAAGTCTAATATTAATATTTTGTATTATATTAATCTTTGTATAATTAGCTGTTTTACTATATTTCTTATTTTCTGTAAAGCCGCTTTGAGACTATGTCCATTGTTAAAAGCGCTATACAAGTTAAATAAAACCGAATTGAATTGAATTGAATTTCTTCAGTGAAGATAATTCATTTGATTGACAGGTGTATGACTGTGTCTTGATTTCAGCTACAGTGAAGAAAAGTCTCTATAGCCAGATCATCAAAATAATACGAGTGAAACTGGATTTTTGGTCATTAAGCACAGTATAAAGTGAGGACTTTGGTGGTCCAGCTTTGGTGCTGCTCTTTCAGTTTCCTCTCTAGTTGAGTCTCCAAAGTTCTGGACAGGTTCATTAGTTCATGGAAAATAAGCACAAATGAGCACAAAAAAAAATAAAAAACACCTAGAAATAATTCCAAAAATAAAATGTCTCGCTAAACTTGTAGAGAGCTCTGTATTAGGTTTGAGATATCAGTCATATTCCTTAACCTTTTAAAGACTGGCAGTGGGTCCTGAAGTCCCGCCCCTTTCTGAGATCTCCCAGTCATCATACGGAGAAGTCGTGTGTTTCGTGCAGGAAAAGTGCGCTGACTAGTAAATGTAAATATTGACTCTCGCACATAATCATCGTTTTACACATTGTCTTACACAAACCCTATAACACACACTGCACAACACACACTGTACAACACACACTGTACACCACACACCCTATAACACACACTGTACAACACACACTGTACACCACACACCCTATAACACACACTGCACAACACACATTGTACACCACACACTCTATAACACACACTGCACAACACACATTGCCTTACACAAACCCTATAACACACACTGCACAACACACACTGTACACCACACACCCTATAACACACACTGTACACCACACACTGTACAACACACACTGTACACCACACACCCTATAACACACACTGCACAACACACTACACAACACACACTGTACACCACACACCCTATAACACACACTGCACAACACACATTGTACACCACACACCCTATAACACACTAACACACTGTACACCACACACCCTATAACACACTAACACACTGTACACCACACACCCTATAACACACACTGCACAACACACACTGCACAACACACACTGTACACCACACACCCTATAACACACACTGCACAACACACATTGTACACCACACACCCTACAACACACACTGTACACCACACACCCTATAACACACTAACACAATGTACACCACACACCCTATAACACACACTGCACAACACACACTGTACACCACACACCCTACAACACACCCTATAACACACTAACACACTGTACACCACACACCCTATAACACACACTGCACAACACACACTGCACAACACACACTGTACACCACACACCCTATAACACACACTGCACAACACACATTGTACACCACACACCCTACAACACACACTGTACACCACACACCCTATAACACACTAACACAATGTACACCACACACCCTATAACACACACTGCACAACACACACTGTACACCACACACCCTACAACACACACTGTACACCACACACCCTATAACACACTAACACACTGTACACCACACACCCTATAACACACTAACACACTGTACACCACACACCCTATAACATACACTGCACAACACACACTGTACACCACACACTCTACAACACACACTGTACACCACACACCCTATAACACACTAACACAATGTACACCACACACCCTACAACACACACTGTACACCACACACCCTATAACACACACTGTACACCACACACTGTACAACACACACCCTATAACACACTAACACACTGTACAACACACACCCTATAACACACAGTACAACACACACACTGTAGACCACACACTGTACACCACACACACTATAACACACTAACACACTGTACAACACACACTGTACAACACACACTAGTAAATGTAAATATTGACTCTCACACAATCATTTTCCTTTTGATTTGTTAAAATACTGAATTTGGACAGAACGGGTGTAATAATATGTGAATAATAAACGTTTTATTGCTCAGTTTTACTGAAGGTCGTGTTTCTCTTAAGAGAAAACATTACAGTTATTTGCCAGTTTAGCAACAGGCCACTACAACCTTTGCATTCTCGTAGATTTTTGTGTGACTTCATGGCGTGAGTCCTCTTTCGGCTCGTCTCTGTGTGTCTGCAGCAGCTCGGCTCACATCAAAGGGGGCAATTGAAGATTGGTCTCGACAAATGCGCGAGCAGTAAAACTTAACAAGGTGTGAATGTCCTCTTGTTGCCCTGGCCAGCAGTGTGCAGAGGGTGCCTGCTCATGTCTTTAGACTGTGTGTGTGTGTGTGTGTGTGTGTGTGTGTGTGTGTGTGTGTGGGTGGGTGGGTGGGTTTGTGCTTCTGTCTTTTATATGCTTTTACATAACTGATAAGTGTGTTCATTATATGTTACATGTCATTACTGTGTATTACTCTGTGTGTGTGTGTGTGTGTGCGCGCACAAGTACCATGTAGGTAAGGACAGCAGGCCAGTCAGGCTATTTATTAAAGAAACATCAGGTTGCTCACCGTGACTGCACACACTGATTTATCTGTGCATTTCAGAATTATGTTTCTAACCTCTTCACCTCGTCACCATTTGTGTGTTTGTGTGCTTCCCACTGCTTGGTCCAGGGCAATAAAACAAGCGTGCATCTGCCCCCCTCACTGATCGCCGCCCACCTCCACCTCGTTTCTCCCGATAGTGTGTCAGCCACAGTTCAATACGTGCGGACCGTGAACACACTTCTCCTTCTTGACAGAGACATGCATTCCAAGACAGAAAAAATACCACTCTTTCCCCTCCCCAACACACACACACACACACACACACACACACACACACACACACACACGGTAACTAGATGCCACAACACAGTCATGATATTCCCTACCCAGGCTCTGTGAGACACTATGGTTTCTCTGGGAGATTAATAAGGCGTGGAGTCACGAAGCAACCATGAGAAATGTTAATGGTGTAATAATGTCATTACTCTGATCAATGGTGCTGTTTCAGTGGGTTTTAATGACTGATGATATCAGCAATTATCACACATTTCACAATTTATTCTTTTGTTAGAAGTCACACAACCTCACTCACACACTCACTCACACACACTCGCACACAGTCATTTACACTCGCACACTCTCACTTAGACTCACACTCGCATATATTCACACACACTCACTCACTCACTTACTCACTCACACACTGTACAACACACACTATACAACATGCACTGTACAACACACATTGTCTTACACACACCCTATAACACACACTGTACAACACACACTGTACACCACACACCCTATAACGCACACTGTACAACACACACATTGTACACCACACACCCTACAACACACACGGTACACCACACACTTTATAACACACACTGTACACCACACACTGTACAACACACACAATGTACACACCACACCATACAACACACACCCTATAACACACAGTACAACACACACACTGTAGACCACACACTGTACACCACACACCCTATAACAGACTAACACACTGTACAACACACACTGTACACCACACACCCTATAACACACACTGTACAACACACACATTGTACACCACACACCCTACAACACACACGGTACACCACACACCCTATAACACACACAATGTACACACCACACCATACAACACACACCCTATAACACACAGTACAACACACACACTGTAGACCACACACTGTACAACACACACCCTATAACACACAGTACAACACACACACTGTAGACCACACACTGTACACCACACACCCTATAACACACACTGTACACCACACACTGTACAACACACACAATGTACACACCACACCATACAACACACACTGTACACAACACACAGTACAACACACACACTGTAGACCACACACCGTACACCACACATCCAATAACACACTGTACAACAAACACTGTACAACACACACTGTACAACGCACACTGTACAACACACACTGTACAACACACACTACTACAGACATCGTTCAAAACACACTGTACAACACACAACCTACAACACACACTCATGTAGTGTATAGTAATCTGTGGTGTTCCTCAGGGAGCTGCACTCAGACCAGTTATATTCCAACAAAACTGCTGATTCTGGAACATTCTGAGGATTTCCACTGAGGTCTGTCATTGATGACGAGGTGAGAATGTGGAATACATTACAGAGCAGTTTAATAGCGCTCTCTTGTGGTTTGCACTTACACTGAAGGAGAAATTCATCCTCGCCTCCAATCCTCCTGAATCCGAAATAAAAGTAAAGTAAAATAAATAAATAAATAAATAAATAAATAAATAAATAAATAAATAACCTGGATGATTATTATTAGCTAAAGAAAAGAAAATACCTTCCAGATTTACAGCAAGTAGATTAATGGTTGAATAATACAGTAATATGTAAAAATATTTATGATTTTTTTTTCTGGGAAATGGGTAAGAACTATTATGATATATTTCGTGGAACTGAAATAGACTTAAATGGGATGAAGAATCACTACAAAAAAATCTAGAAAAATATAAAAAAATAAAAATAAAAATAAAATGTCTTTGTTTACTGTAATGTCTATAAATAACCAGTTTTAATTTGAAATAAAAAATAAAAATGTTTAACACTGAAAAGGAGAAAAACAACAAAAAATAGACAATGTTCATGACTTTAACAACAAATAAGCTGCTTCAGGTCAGTTATTTTTTTGTCAAAATTGAATGAAGATCTAACAACATCAGATATTTCTAAAGCAATTGAACCGCCACATGGTGTCAGTCTGTGCCAGAACTATATGCTCTCTCTCTCTGTGTGTGTGTGTGTGTGTGTGTGTGTGTGTGTGTGTGTGTGTGGGAGAGAGAGAGAGAGAGAGAGAGAGAGAGAGAGAGAGAGAGAGAGAGACTATGAGCGTGAGACAGAGGGAATGTGTATGTGTGTGTGTGTGTGTGTGTGCATGTGTGTTTGTGTGTGCATGTGTGTTTGTGTGTGTGTGTGTGTGTGTGTGTGCATGTGTGTTTGTGTGTGTGTGAGATAGTTTTGTCTTTTCTCTGCCAATCATCTCCAAACCTGCACACCTGATTCTCTCTCTCTCTCTCTCTCTCTCTCTCTCTCTCTCTCTCTCTCTCTCTCTCTCTCTCTCTCTCTCTCTGTCTCTCTGATTGGTCCGTTCTGTCTCCTCACGTTCGGCTCTTTGTCTGCCTCTTGACACTCTCTGTGTTTATGGCATACGGCAGTGAAAGATCGTTTCCATGGCGATGTGTTGGCTGGCAGGGGACCAGATTAATGGTGGAGGGAAAATAGCCATAAAGTGTGTCTGCTGCGAGCAGATTAGGGTTCGACAAACACGGGCTGTCTAACAGGACTAACTGGCTTTCACGGCTGCGGTGGAACATTTTCCACACCCTGACTCACAACATCACGATGATGATGATGATGATGATGATGATTAGCTCTAACTAACAGATGCTAAAACAGTTATCCCAAGCAGCCTGTTTGACTTTTACACTCGTTCTTCTTTTCACGAGAGCTGGTTGCTTTAACAGCGCAGTAGGAGCGTTAAATTACAGCTGTGGTCCTACGGCGAAGGCATTTTACCACACAGTGCTCCACCACAGCGCTGCTGAATCCTCCCTTCTGATTGGTCAGAAGCTGCTGATTATTTTTCTAGACCAGCAGCTCTGACAGAATCACAGGTTTATATTAATACGTGCTTTTGAATATGTTATTGTTTCCACGGTAACAGCTCGTTCACAGGTATAAACAGATATCCAAACACTTGCTTTAATGAGGCGTTTGTATAACATTTAATAGAAGGAGTCTCCAGTGTCAGAGGTATAGATAAGATTTAAGTAACACAACAAGCTAGAGCTGGGGGGGCACGGTGGCTAAGTGGTTAGCACATTCGCCTCACACCTCCAGGGTTGGTGGTTCGATTTCCGCCTCCGCCTTGTGTGTGTGGAGTTTGCATGTTCTCCCCGTGCCTCGGGGGTTTCCTCCGGGTACTCTGGTTTCCTCCCCCGGTCCAAAGACATGCATGGTAGGTTGATTGGCATCTCTGGAAAAATTGTCCGTAGTGTGTGATTGCGTGAGTGAATGAGAGTGTGTGTGTGTGTGCCCTGCAATGGGTTGGCACTCCGTCCAGGGTGTATCCTGCCTTGATGCCCGATGACGCCTGAGATAGGAACAGGCTCCCCGTGACCCGAGGTAGTTCGGATAAGCGGTAGAAGATGAGTGAGTGAATGAATGAACAAGCTAGAGCTTATTGACTTCAAGAGAGAGAGAGACAAAAAATATGATGGTGAGAGAACAACTGTTTATAGACTGGCGAAGTTTAACACAACCAGTAACTAAAAACGGATAAAAAGTCAGACATGTCATCTGTTAAGAGATGGCTGTGGTACGAGAGAAGTCTTAAACTCTTCTACATTAACTCTGTTGTTTAGTTTCCTGTAACAGCACATTGTTGTTTCTTCAGTCAGTCATGTCTTTGATGCGGGACTCCAGGAATTTTTTTTTGTTTGTAATTTTATGGCCGCAAATGTTAGATTTTGTAGCTTTTTTTCAGAATTTGTGTTTTATTTTTTATTTTTTTGAGGAAATCTACTCAAATTTGTGAGCTAGCAACAGGATTCTTCTTTTGAACTCCTAGCGGTGAGACACACATGTCATGACATCCCCTGAGATCTGTTCTCATGTTCCACACACGTGAATGGAAAAGGGATGAAAATCTCAACATCCTCCGAATATCATCGAGAAATATATCGAAATTTTGTCTTAATTTCCGCCGTCGTAAAATCTGTAAATCTATATTTACGGGTACACAAAAGAAAGACGGTCATGTACATATTGTCTATTATAAAGATGCATGTTTCTATATGGTCACATGACCACCCGTGTCATGCACTGGTCCTGCTGAGGGACTCAACATGTGTCTAAACAAAGTCCGCGAAACATTCGCATGCTGTCTAACACAGGATGGATGTTTCAGCTCTCGTTTTGTTTTGTTTTTTTTCTGGGAAGGAGGCCCTTCCTCGGCGACATGTAGGTCGCCGTTTTCCTTTGTTTCTTCTTCTCCGTGGCCTGGAGACTATTTGACGTTGCCATGCCGTTCTTACAAGCCTCGCATCGCCATGGAAATGCACAGGGAACGACGACGACGGCGGTGCCGAAGAAGGACGAGCACAGAGCAAGAGAAAGAGCCGGTCAATGAATTTAATTGTTGAGGAGAAAATGGATGCCAGCTTTCTTTTGTTCAGGCAGAATGTGAGGGAAAGACTGCGTGAAAAAAAACAGCAATCGCTTCCAGTCCAAGCAGAGAAAGTAATAAGGAAAGAAATCAGGCAGAAGAAGGAAGACATTAAAGCATAAATAATTAGAATTTATTCTAATAGAATAAAATAAAATTAATTCTATTTCAACTTTTTACAGAGATTTCATTCTATTTTACAACCTAAACATTTTTACTCAAGTTCAAGTCAAAAAGTAAAAACTGAAGACTAAATTGTCTTCAATACAACATCTAAAATTTTGTCTATAACATAACGTTATATAAAAGAACCGAAAATGACAATTTTTGTGCTTTCTGTTTGCAGAGATGATAATGTCATAAAATCCAAACCTCAAACATCAACAATATTAATAATAGTAAATAAAGTAGAAAATTACACTTAAAACAAAAATAGCAAAGAAGATACAAAAATACAATAATAATGATGTAAAAAAAAGTATATAAAAAAAGATAAATAAATAAATATGACAAAAATATCAAAAAAGTATAGAAAATACAATAATGATGTAAAAAAGTAAAAAAATCTAAATAAATAAAAAAAATACAAAAATAATAAAAGAGGACAAAAATACGATAAAAATGTAAAAAGGTAAAAAAAAAAAAAATAAATAAATAAATACAAAAATAAAATAAAAAAAAGTGCAAAAATACAATAATAATGATGCAAATAAAGATTAATAAATAAAAAATACAAAAATTAACAAAAATACAAAATGTCAGATGTCAGATAAAGTCATAGATTTTTTTTTCTCGAAATTTTGATCCTTGAAGACGTTTGGTATGAAAACAGAAATATTGTGAAATTGTTTGAATACTTCAACAGTTCAATAGAAACAGCAAATTATTTTGGTTGATCAGGTGTGTGTTTTTTTTAAAACAGTTACTTTGAATTTTTTTTCTCTTGAGATGTAGTGAGTAAGATGATTAGACCGTGTGTGTGTGTGTGTGTGTGTGTGTGTGGTGTATGTATGTGTGTGTGTGTGTGTGTGTGTGTGTGTGTGTGTGTGGTGTGTGTGTGTGGTGTATGTATGTGTGTGTGTGGTGTATGTATGTGTGTGTGTGTGTGTATGTGTGTGTGGTGTATGTATGTGTGTGTGTGTGTGGTGTGTGTGTGCGTGTGTGTGTATGTGTGTGTGTGTGTGTGTGGTGTATGTATGTGTGTGTGTGCGTGTGTGTGTGTGTCTGTATGTATGTGTGTGGGTGTGTGTGTGGTGTATGTATGTGTGTGTGTGTGTGTATGTGTGTGTGTGTGGTGTATGTATGTGTGTGTGGTGTATGTATGTGTGTGTGTGTGTGTGTGTGTGTGTGTGCATGTGTGTGTATGTGTGTGTGTGGTGTATGTATGTGTGTGTGTGCGTGTGTGTGTGTCTGTGTGTATGTGTGTGTGTGGTGTATGTATGTATGTGTGTGTGTGTGCATGTGTGTGTATGTGTGTGTGTGGTGTATGTATGTGTGTGTGTGCGTGTGTGTGTGTGTCTGTGTGTATGTGTGTGTGGTGTATGTATGTATGTGTGTGTGTGTGTGTATGTGTGTGTGTGGTGTATGTACAGTATGTGTGTGTGTGTGGTGTATGTACAGTATGTGTGTGTGTGTGTGTGTGTGTGTGTGTGTGTGTGTGTGAGCTGTGTCTGTTTAAAGCAGGTACTTTCTGAACTCAGTGGATGCCGGTGGTCTGTTGCTCAGGGTTCCTTGAGAAACATGCCTGGAGTTCGTCCTCCTCCTCCTCCTCCTCCTCCTCCTCCCTTTCCTCCCCCTGGTTCAGTCCAGAAGTGCTGAGTTTTAAAGCCTGAGATTCATTGTTCTCCAGTTGACATGCTAAATGATTCAGTGAGTCAAACTCGAACCCTTTCACCCGACTTTCTCATCAATACGACTGCTGCTTTGGAAGAAAAATCAAAAACTTCTCAAAACGTTGTGTCCGAGAACGTCTCATTTTTTACTCTTTTCTTTTTTCTCTTTCTTTCCATAGTTCACTGTTCGTTACGGAGCAAGATTCTCCAGAGTGTTCAGTATCATAAACACACAGCAACTTCATTTAGATTCCAATTTACTTCTGGACACACGAGCAGCACAAACTTGTTGTTTGGCAACCGCTGAACCAGGAAGTTCAGAGAAAGAGTGATGGTGGACATCTGTTAGCTCGTGTACACGGAGTATTTAAACCTCACTCTGATGCTCAGTAAGAGTCTCCATGTCTCAGAGGAAGCACGTGTTAGTCCTCATCTGACTAAAAATGTTGTCTATTGTAAAAATGAATCACAGGTTTATATTAATACGTGCTTTCGAATACGTTATTGGTTCCATGGTAACAGCTCGTTCACAGGTATAAACAGATATCCAAACACTTGCTTTAATGAGGCGTTTGTATAACATTTAACGGAAGGAGTCTCCAGTGTCAGAGGTATAGATAAGATTTAAGTAACACAACAAGCTAGAGCTGGGGGGGCACGGTGTCTTAGTGGTTAGCACGTTCGCCTCACACCTCCAGGGTTGGGGGTTCGATTCCCGCCTCCACCTTGTGTGTGTGGAGTTTGCATGTTTTCCCCATGCCTCAGGGGTTTCCTCCGGGTACTCCGGTTTCCTCCCCCGGTCCAAAGACATGGATGATAGGTCTATTGGCATCTCTGGAAAATTGTCCATACTGTGTGATTGCGTGAGTGAATGAGAGTGTGTGTGTGCCCTGTGATGGGTTGGCACTCCGTCCAGGGTGTATCCTGCCTTGATGCCCGATGACATCTGAGATAGGCACAGGCTCCCCGTGACCCGAGGTAGTTCGGATAAGTGGTATCTTCACTAAACCCCAACATTGTTAAGATCAATGCAAAGATTTTAATAACAATATTACTTACAAGTTTTGTATTTTCATGGATTTAAGGCTACATCATTAAAAAATTCCAATAGCATCAAAAAAAAAAAAAAATACAAAATTTCTGTTAACACCTTTTTTTTGTTTGTTTTATGGTTTCTGTTTGCTTATTTTAAAACAATTAAAAAGTCGTTTAAAAAATAAGAAACACACACATTCCTAATATGTATTGGTTTTATATGGCAATAAACAAACAAACAAACAAACAAACAAACAAATAAATAGTTGTGTTTTCAAGGGTTGTGTTTGCATAGTTTCAAACATTTTTCAAACAAAAAAGAGACATACTTAAAATGAATTTTTATATTTTCATGTGTTTGCATATTTCAAAGCATCACAAAAAAAAAGAATTAAGATCGTACTTAACACCTTTTCTGACTTTAAGTGTTCAAAAGTTCTGTTTGTATTTTTTCAGTGTAACTATTTGATCACAAATCAGATTTCCGGAAATCATAGACAAGATATAAATATAGATATAAGATATAAATTTTACATTTAAATTTATTCCGAATGATCAAGCCACAGGTGATGATGGTGAGGACAGAAGGAAGGACAGAAGGAACTGAGAGGAACCGGACTTGTGCTCATTAGTGTGACTCCAGATGGATGGTGATGATCAAAAAAAATTGGACTGTGTAACCTGGAAGTAAACAGGAATAATCTCTGTGCTTGTGAAGTGTAAAGTTCCTCCAACACTGAAGTGAAGCCTGAAGTGTTTTTGCTGACTGCAGTGAACCGTTGGAGGTCTGAGTCCTGCTTCTGCCTCGTCGTGTCACCGTGTGTGTGTCTATTGTTGCGTATTTTTGAGGAGCTCATGAGGAGAAAGAGCAGGGTGAGAGTGGTGGGCAGGTATTCATCAGGGCTCTGTGTGTGTGTGTGTGTGTGTGTGTGTGTGTGTGTGGTCATGCTGGTCAGCAGGCTGCCTTTTGTCCAGGCATCAGAAGGAGTCATGCTCATGGTGCGAGGGGGAATTTTGTTTTTTGTGCGAAGGGTAAAATCTGCAGGGTTTCATGTAATTCTTTTATTTGTCTACTTTATTATTTCTGGTGTAAAATAAACGCATTCATTTTTACACCTAGTCATATATTCAAAACATTTAGGATGAAAACAGATTTTTAAAATCTAGCCACTGGGTTCCAGATGTTGGATGATTCTTGATGATGTTGTTGTTGTCCAGGTGCCAAGTATTTCATCAAAGCCATGATGACTGTAGTTACACTAAATACATTTGATTGTGTATGTGATCTGAAGCGTGAGCGCTGGCTTCAGATACACATTTCAGATCGTTTCTGAACAAACAAGATGTTAAATTCATCAAAATAGATCTCAGAAATTTCTCCACCTCCAGGGTTGGGGGTTCGATTTCCGCCTCCGCCTTGTGTGTGGAGTTTGTATGTTCTCCCTGTGCCTCGGGGGTTTCCTCCGGGAACTCTGGTTTCCTCCCCCGGTCCAAAGACATGCATGGTAGGTTGATTGGCATCTCTGGAAAATTGTCCGTAGTGTGTGATTGTGTGAGTGAATGAGAGTGTGTGTGTGCCCTGTGATGGGTTGGCACTCCGTCCAGGGTGTATCCTGCCTTGATGCCCGATGACGCCTGAGATACCCACAGGCTCCCCGTGACCCGAGGTAGCTCGGATAAGCGGTAGAAAATGGATGAATGAATGAATGAATAAATAAATTTACATTTATTTTTGTAAATTTATAATTTGTGTGGGACTCCTTTCTCATCCACGCTGAGAGAAAAACAGTGTCAAAATAATTCAGCGATTTGCAGATTGCTACAATTTTAACGATTTTATTCCTATTTATAATTACGTTTATACCCAGTGAAACTAGTTACTTCCTGCTCTCACCATGTTACAGCAGCTAAAACAACAAGTTCTTGAGAAAACGACCCTAATGTCAGAAATTTCAGAAAAGTTACAGCTGACTCTTTCAGAAAGCACTGAATCTGGAGACTCCTTTTATAAATCGTCGCTGTCAGGCGGAATCCTCGTATCTCCAAAACCGTTACTTTTCAGGAAATTAAAAAAACGCCGTACCTTATCTGCAGTGCACAGGGTTTAGTCCGCGTTGCAGTGGATTGTCTTGCGCTAAATTCCTGTCCTCAGACGAGCACCAGAACTAGCGGGGGTCAAGATTTTTTTTTCTTTGAGCCCAGTGTTTTGAAGACATTTACCTCAGAAGACGTGTTGATTCGTTGCGACTCTTCTTGAGGAGAAATATGCCGTGAAGCTCTCCCACGGAGTGAGGAAGAGGTGGACAGTTGAAGTGTCCAATGGAGTTATGAGATTTGCGCTCAAGCTATTTTCAAGACTTTAGATTGGTTAATAACTTGTAAAAATAACAGACCCACGTGGGGACTGACCAATAGCATCGATATGTGAAAAAATATGAAATTGACCAAATTTGACCATACGAGGTTTCCGCCCGAGAGCGACGAAATGTACAAAAATACTTCACCACGGATCTGCTATTGAACTGTTAACTAAATGTTCCCCATAACGAATTAGAGCAAGTGCATTAATGTAGTCTGACTGTCAGAGCCGCTGGGAAATGACATTCAACTTTTGACCAATCAGAATCCAGGATTCAACCGAAAGTCCGTAAGAAACCCATGTGACGAGGTTAAAGGTTACAAACGCTATATGAATTAAAATAGCATGAATTAGTATATATTTAATTAGTGTTAAAAGATTACATCATTTTGTTATTATTAGAAATAATTACTTTTACTCAGAGTTGCAACTTGAAGGCAACTTTCAGGTTGTTTCTGGTCAGATTCCCAAGTGACCTGCAGAAGAGTGTAGCTTCTGTGTGATTCGACTCATCATGAATACAAAACAGATGAATACACGGTGGTGTGTGTTACACAAAAACTCAGGACACAACAGAAAAGAGACTCTAACCGTAATCGTACAACGCCCACAGTGTGGGACTCCTTTCTCATCCATTTGTCTGGAGACAAAACAAGAGCGAAAGAAAAAATAAGTTGAATAGAACTTTACATTTACAAATCTTTTCTAAATCTCTCCTTGTGTCTTATAGTCATAAAATGTACATAGTGGATGATGTGTTTATCCGTGTGTGTGTTTACGTGTGTGTGTGTTAGATCTCCTCCTGTTCTTGATGAAGTCTATGAGCCGAGTTTCTCTCTGCTTGCACAACACTGCTTTAATAAATGAGGCCCATTAGCATGACAAAGCCCTGTACTGAACGGAGGGCCGTGCCAGGAAGGGGGCTCTTAACACACCTTTTTTTCCAAAACACACACACAGAAACACAGAGAAACACACACACACACACACGTATACACAGAATGCTGGACAGTGAGGAAGGAGGCAGGACAGGATGAAGACGTGACCCTGAAAAGGAGAGCTGGCATTTAAAATTGGGTATACACACTAATTTATTTACACACACACATACACACACACACACACACACAAATAAAGTATGGATTGGAGTCTTGGTTACACTCGTCTATGTGAGAAGTACATTGCCATGAGGACACTTGTACACATATAGATCTGTGTGTGAGCCCAATCTCAGTTCTTTTACACACGCACACACACACACACACACACACACACACACACACGCACACGCACACACACACAAACAAACACAGCAAGACAGATGTGTGACAAGCCAGACAAAGAAGCATCTCACTACAAGGGACAGAAGACACACGGAAGATACAGCCGTCGTCCATCCACCTGTAAGTCCTCTTCCTTTTATTTTCTCTACAAATCCATCGCTTTGTCCTCCTCACGTGCCACTTTGTATTGGTGACGTTTGGAGAATGCAGAAGTTTAATTATACTTCTGGTAAAAGCAGAACACTGTGTGAAAAATAGAGGAACTCAGATGGATGTTAATGACTATTGAGACAGTTCGCATGCATTTCATTTTAAAGTCCAAAAGACCATCAGGATTTTTGATGCGGTCAGTTTATACAAGACTAGTTTACTGGATGCCTACGATTTATTTATTTTTATTTATTTATTTATTTTTACGATCTCGTTCCTCTTCTCTGTCCTGCTTTCTGCAGATGGGAAGATGTCTCCTGTCCTGTTGATGGTGATTCTGTCCATGGTAATCCTACACATCATGATACTGATAATGAACGTTGAAATTTTAACCTTATTTTTATTAACGGTTTGTTTTAGTAGACAAAAAAATAATAACTATGTACATTATTTGCCTTAAGGAACTCTTTAACTAGGCTAATATTAAGTTTTGTGTTAAATGGTTAAACCTACTACTTTATAATACTTTTTGTGTTGTTATCACAGTTTAAAAAAATTCTCATTTGACGCAGCCTTAAGGAACCCTGTGCTAAGGTGTAGTTTACTGACTACCTATGAAACCTAGAAGCTAATACAAGTATTTAAATGTGAACTTAATGTATTCGAATTACATATCCACGGCGTTTACGTTTTATTTCGCGAACTTGCTAGCAGTAAGATCGGCCTTTTAAAAGTAAATAGTTCAAAATGGCATTTAAAATTTACAACCAACAAAAGAACAAATTCAAATCTTGGTAATCAAAATCACAAAAAAAAAAAAAAGAAAACAGATTTTATGTCAATCATTTTAATTAGGACACAAACAAGGGTTTCGAATCACCGCTATTTTGTGTAGGATAGATATTTTATTTATTACAGGGTTCTGATATTTTATTTTTGAATGTCAAAACGATTTTTAATTATATGTTTTTAAAGACGAATCCTAAAACAAAGAATAAACGTTTGTGAAAAATGTGATGAGTATAAATCAAATATACAAAACATTTGTCATTTTCTTTGTTTTATTGCTTCTTTGTTTCATTTCTTTTGTCTGTGTGTGTGCTTGTGTGTGTTTGTGTGTGCGTGTGTGTGTGTGTGTGTGTGTGTGTGTGTGTGTGTGTGTGTGTGTGTGTGTGTGTGTGTGTTCGTGCTAGCTTTCTGAAAGTTTGGCTTCAAAGACAGTAGACACTTCCAGCACTGAAAATATATCAACAGAGTCGTTCCAAGAAGAAATGTCAGAGAGGTGTATTGTGGGTGAGTTTTCTACCAGAATTTATTAAACTTGAGGCATTTAATTGAATGTCACACAATAGAATCTAGTCAGAAAGAACAAGGCGCTAGCCTGAAGCCGTCATGGTACAAAGCTTGACATTGGGGTGGAACCCAGAACGGTGGATACATTTGCTTTGGTGTGCAGTCCCAGGGCAATGAAATATAAGGTATGTAATTGGTCCGTAATTAGCTGACTATAGGGCATTGTGGGATACATTTCCACGTTAACCTTTCCGTAACTGTTTTCATCACAAATGATTTGGAATATCTGGTTGCATCATTCTCTTGTGTGTGAAAAATGGTTTCAATAAATCCAACATATCTTTCTCCTGTGGTAGATTCTGTGACCCTTGGCAACCAACCACTTCTGACCTCAGAGACGGTGTTCCAGCTGGTGAATGCATCCTGCAGCTTCATCCAGGCTTTCCAATACTGCCAGAGTCACTTCAGTTCCCTCACCTTCCGAGATCAACGTGAGGATGAAGAGGGAATGAGGCAGGTTCTGGCTCAGACCAAGCTGCAGCATCCGGTCTGGGTCAGAGACAGTAAGAACCTCAGCCCCACATCCGTGCAGAGCCTTTACAAAAATAGTAAGTCTCATGAGGTGGTACAGCTTTCAAAAGGGATAGGGTGGATGCTATTAGCTGGGTAGTTGGTAACTTCATCATTAGGGCTAAAGTGGAGTACAGCAGGATTTGTTCAAGTTTGTAAAAGTGCTTCTATAGCACAGCTGCTAGGGAAGTCTGTTTTATTATTTTTGTTGCTTTTAAATACTTCATTATCAGTGACTGATTGAGGGTGGGGGGGGCACGGTGGCTTAGTGGTTAGCACGTTTGCCTCACACCTCCAGGGTCGGGGTTCAATTCCTGTGGAGTTTGCATGTTCTCCCCATGCCTCGGGGGTTTCCTCCGGGTACTCCGGTTTCCTCCCCCGGTCCAAAGACATGCATGGTAGTTTGATTGGCATCTCTGGAAAATTGTCCGTAGTGTGTGATTGCGTGAGTGAATGAGAGTGTGTGTGTGTGTGTGCCCTGCGATGGGTTGGCACTCCATCCAGGGTGTATCCTGCCTTGATGCCCGATGACGCCTGAGATAGGCACAGGCTCCCCGTGACCCGAGGTAGTTCGGATAAGCGGTAGAAAATGAGTGAGAGTGAGTGAGTGAGTGAGTGATTGAGAGTGACCACCGAGCGCTGGCTAAGCGCTGTTATTTTCACTCAACTAGCATTGCCTGCAGATATTTTTGTCTTTCCTATGTAGCAAGTGTTTATTCTTAGTGATAAATTTGCAGATGTTTTATAAGCTTCTACTTCTACTGTAGAGACTGTCGGATATGTTCACAGAGCACACTCTGTATGCGATCTGTTGAATAGCAAAGTTTTCCCCGTTTGTATTTCTGTGGCAGATGTTGTCCTCACAGGATTGTCCTTCTCTGATAACTCTAAAGATGGGTATGCTCGAGTGGAGGCTTCGTTCCCACCACTGTCTGAGGTGAGCGTGTGCATACGTGCCCAGTTCGCCCAGTATCATGAAGAGGTGTCCACCTTGTTCTCATATGCTGCACCCACCTTGACAAACGAATTCCAGCTTCGCGGATGCTTAGACAAGTCTAAGCGTCACGTCTTACTGGCCCTCATCATCCACGGAAAGCATCACTCTTACAAAGCTTGGTTTCCCAACAATGGTGGCTGGCACCAGATTTGCGTTACTTGGCGGAAAAGTGATGGACTTTGGAATATTTACGTAGACTCCGAAAAACGCGACTCGGGTTCGGACAAAGCCTTGTCCCGGGATATCTATGGAAATGGGATATTAATTCTGGGACAGGACCAGGATTCTTTTGGGGGGAATTTTACTGAGCCATTTTTGGGGAACATGACGGATCTAAACATTTGGGATTCATGGCTGCTGGAGAGAGAGATTCCGATGCTTTTCACCTGTTCACCTGCATCAACTGTGAAGCCATTTTTCAGCTGGCAAGAGCGGAATCTGACTCTCCACACTGTTGTAAAGGAGATATCAGGGATGGTGAATTGCCCTGGTGAGTATATATACCTCAATCTCAATTCTGTTACTCTGGTACAAGTGCAAGCATTCAGGTTGGAAGCATGGCTCGTGTGCCAATATGTTACAAAAGATGTAATATAACCCACATGGAAACTAGGTTATTTGCTAAGAATGTTGAGGAATAAGGAGATAACAGATCTTTAAACATGTTTTCAGGTTTTCTGCAGCAGAAACAGAAAGAGCAGGATTCCTGCCGAGTTCTGAATGACTTTAATAATGGTGAACCAAAATACAGCACGACACCTTGCTCAAACGCTCATCCTTTCATCTGCAAAATCAGGAAAGGTTTGTATTCTGTCTGTTTGTGGATATGGTTGGGGCCAATCAAATGATAAGTAATAAGGATCAAATTATCAGCATGTACATCTAAATGTCTGTATGTCTTTCAGACCGCTATCTGAAGAAGAAAGAGCTGGAGGAGTCGTTGATCTCACAGCCGAGTCCCCTCATGCAAAACCTCATGAGCAATGGCATGGTAAGCATTCCACTTCAAAGATAGATGGATAAGTAGGTAAGTAGGTAGGCAGGGATGTAGGCATGCAGGCAGGCAGGCAGGCAGATCTCTGAAATTTGAGATTGCAAGTTGTAGTACCTTCTTCTAGAACACTGCCCTATTGCTGCCACTATATACAAATAAAGCAAACTACTTAAGTAAAGGCTTTGCTCCCTAGGTGAATATTGTGTGGTGAACTGTGATGGACTGGTATCTTATCCAGACTTTATTCCCTCCTCCACTTCTCGCCCAATGTTCCCAGGATAAGGTCTAGATCTACCTTGATTCTGACCAGCATAAAGCACTTACTGCAAATGTCTGATACCCATAACAAACATGAAGTCTATGGTATCCCTGCACTATGTAGTTGTTAAGTCTGTTACACATTTTATTGTCCACCATTTTAATCATGGCTGATACTTGGTTACAGCTTGCTTTAGGTGGAAAGATGCTCTATAATAATTTAAAGATGCCATATTGCTTGCATTTATGGGAAAATGAAACCCATAAGAAAAAATATATAGATAGATTCATTCATTCATTCATTCATTCACCCTGGACGGAGTGCCAACCCATTGCAGGGCACACACACACTCAGGACAATTTTCCAGAGATGCCAACCAACTCTGTCTTTGGACCTGGGGAGGAAACCAGAGTACCCGGCGGAAACCCTGGACGCACGGGGAGTACATGCAAACTCCACACACACGAGGCGGAGGCGGGAATAGAACCCCAACCCTGGAGGTGTGAGGCGAACGTGCTAACCACTAAGCCACCGTGCCCCCATATAGACAGATTCATTTCAGAAATGTAGTGACCATTTTCCTTTCTTTGGGAAGGAATTATTGGATTTTGCTCCCTAAAAAAAATCTATAATTCACAATAAAAAGAGGCACATTTGGAAATGACCCACTAGACAGAGTTTGTTCATTAATCTTCAGCACTCACTTTATCCTGGTGAGGGTGGTGGTGGAGCCGAAGCCTATTGTGGAAATGCTGGTTATGAGGTGGGAAAATACCTCAAAGGCACCATGCACACACATATTCATACACTCAGTCACACATGGGGCAATCTACCTATTGATATGTGCTGGATGGTGTGGGTAAAAACCGATGATCCTGGACGTACATGAGAAAACCATGACAAACTCTATACAGAGAGTAAAATGATCTCAGGACCAGACCAGAAACCCAGGGACTGTTACATGCTGCACGACTGTGTCCTAAAGGTTGATGTCAATCTAATTTTGATGTTAAAGTTGATGCCAATCCAAACAGTTACATCCAAAAGTGAGGAGAATTTGCAAGTTCTTCTGCTTCACAACATGATGTTAGTTCCGAGTGTCAGTGTGCGCATTTTTTTGTGTTTCAGACAACTGAAGATATCCTTGGTATGCCTGATGCAGACGACAGCTGGCCTGGAATCTCTAATCTGCTTAATGTTTCCAAGAGTTACTTGCAGGAGTCCCAGGACGAGCTGGAGAGCAGGGATGTTCCACCTCTGCTTGGGATGCTGTCTCGTGTTGCTGAGCTACCAATCACAGGAGACCAGAGCCACTCGATGGCACACGCAATCAGCCACAGCTTCATCAGTCTAGCGGATACGCTCACGAGTGAGGAGATCAAGGACAAATGGGAGACCATCAGAGAGGTATCACCAAGGAAGTTCATAGATACAATGATTGGTTGGAAACTTTCGACCTGAAAAAGTGCTAAATACATGTCTTTGTGTTTAGGTTGTTAGTGGTCCAATGGTTGTGGTGCAGACTATCGACCGCATGGCATCTAATCTCAGCCCGCTGCTCCTGGGGGGCACAGACCACGTTCAAATAAACAGCAGCAATATCAGTAGGTTTTTCACCCTTCTCCTTCACTTAATACAACCAAGCATTTTATTGTATATTATAATATCAGAGTCTATGACCATCAGGGGATATATGTGTAATCTTGTCCAATTCAGGACTGCAGGTCAAACAGAAGAATGTGTCTGAAAGTTCTCATGGATCAGAGTTCTGCAGTTCTGGAACAACTGGTCAACTAGGTCTGGACTGTATCTCTGTTCCACCTCAAAGCATGAAAGAGCTCCACAGTGAGGGTATGTAAACCTTCCTACACCTCCTTCTGAACTGTCTTTAGTGATGTGGGTCAGTTTATAGCAGATGTTATTGTAGACATAAAGACAAATTGGTGACAGAATAGGCAATACTTATAAGGTGGATTCAAATCCACCTGGAAAGTTTGTGTTTACAAGTTAGGAACTCATAATAACGACTGATAAACTTTCAACAATTAAACAATCAACTATAGATGTGAAAGTGACGTGACATACAGCTAAGTACGGTGACCCATACTCAGAATTTGTTCTCTGCATTTAACCCATCCAAAGTGCAGACACACACTGTGAACACAAAACCGGAGCAGTGGGCATCCATTTATGCTGCGGCACCCGGGGAGCAGTTGGGGGGGTTCGGTGCCTTGTTCAAGGGCACCTCAGTCATGGCCGGCCCGAGACTCAAACCCACAACCTTAGGATTACGAGTCAGACTCTCTAACCATTAGGCCACGACTTGCCCCAATGTTGGTGCAGGCGTTAATTCTGTCATGGTGTCTGTCTTGTTTTCTGACAACGCCCTCAACTCGGAAGCTTGGACCACAAAGAAAATCCTGAGTTTCCCCACTCGGAATTACGACTTTGTGGTTTGTGGGTCCTGTGTGTTGAACTTGTAAACACGATCTTTCTGACATGACGTGATCTCCCAGTATGAGGATGGTTCTCTTCATCTCCTAGTATGAGGAGGGTTTTCTGCCCTCTTTTCTCAATACTGCTTAGTAAATAACACCACTACTCAACCAAGAAGTTAATCCTAGTCTAATATACTTAGCTGGTTAAGGTAGATAATGTTTGAACTTTCCTAATCATCGTAATCACATACAATCTTAGAACAAATCTTATCAATTTTAAAGCGATGAAAAAGAACCATAATCATGAAGCATTTTGCTGCAGTACTTAAATTTGTTGCTGAAAAAATGTGGCATGGGGGGCACGGTGGCTTAGTGGTTAGCATGTTCGCCTCACGCCTCCAGGGTTGGGGGTTTGATTCCCGCCTCCGCCTTGTGTGTGTGGAGTTTGCATGTTCTCCCTGTGCCTCGGGGGTTTCCTCCGGGTACTCCGGTTTCCTCCCCCGGTCCAAAGACATGCATGGTAGGTTGATTGGCATCTCTGGAAAATTGTCCGGAGTGCGTGAGTGAATGAGAGTGTGTGTGTGTGCCCTGTGATGGGTTGGCACTCTATGGTGTATCCTGCCTTGATGCCCGATGACGCCTGAGATAGGCACAGGCTCCCCGTGACCCAAGATAGTTCGGACAAGCGGTAGAAAATGAATGAATGAATGAATGAATGAAAATGTGGCATGTTTGTTAGATGTGCTTCATAGATTTATATTTGAATAAATCTAAACATGTGCTATTCAGCCAAACGTGTTTGTTTTTTTGGCTGTGTTCAGGCTTCGGGAAAGTGACTCTGTTAAATGCGTGGTACGGCTCCTTGAGGCCGCTGTTGAACACAGAGGACAACATCACGCTCATCCCTGTTAGCACTGATGCCTCTTTCAAGTAAGTCTCATTCAGCTCACTTTACACCACTGTATGGCTCTGATAATTCTGCATTGTGATTGGCCTGAATGTTTTATTTACCAACAATTAAAATGAAAGAACTTGCTCAGATTCTCCAGCTAATCTAAGACTTATTAAAAACAAATAAACGTAAAAGGTATGTGATCGTTGACATGGTGAAGATTTGTGTTAGAAGACATTTTGAATTGTAAATGTCCGTCAACATAAAATGTTACCATAAAATGATGTGTTCTAAGTGGCATAAAATACTTTAATTATTAACATTAATAAACGCTAATTAGACTAAGTTGTGATGTTTTTGTTTGTGTGTCAGGTATAAGGACACGGTCCTGGGCTCATCGATTATTTCTAGCAGAGTGATGGCTGATGGGAAGTTCATCAGTCTGGGTGTGCAGTATACACTCCGCCATCACATTCAGGTAACTGTAATAGCTGAAACTGAGGTTTTATTTAAAAATTAGCAGCATCATGGCTTAATAAAATCTCACTCAAATTTCTTTAGAGCACTTCAGGGATTGTTCATAAGCCCATCTGCGCCTTTTGGAATTTCGAGCTCCTGTGAGTGTGTTTTTGGGGTATTAATGATTCTGTTGATATCAATCTATTGATGATTTCTGTCAGTTTTCATACATGCTTTTTTTAATCATGACTCCTCAGGGCAGAGGATAAAGGAGGATGGTCAACTGATGGCTGTGAGGTCATTTCCTCACAAGAGAATGCAACTTCCTGTTACTGTAACCACACCACCAACTTTGCCTTGCTCATGCAGATTTATGAAGTTCAGGTAGACGAAACATTTGCACTTATCACATACCTACATTTACATTTACATTTACAGTATTTGGCAGACGCCCTTATCCAGAGCTACGTACAGAAGTGCTTAGGTCTCTATTATTGGATACATTAAGTCTGGTTCACTAGGTTACATACTTAAGATACCATGAGTTTAAAACATTGTTCAAAGTTTATTTATTTATTTATTTATTTATTTATCTATTTATTTTTAACGCGACAAACAGGGAAAGAAGTGCTAGTTGCAGTGTTTCATGAATAAGTAGGTCTTCAACCGCCGTTTGAAAATAGCCAGTGACTCAGCTGTCCGGACCCCTAGGGGAAGTTCGTTCCACCACCTTGGTGCCAGAACAGTAAAGAGTCTTGTACTATACTTGCCTCTTACCCTGAGAGATGGTGGAACCAGTCGAGCAGTATTGGTAGATCGGAGGGATACCTGAGCACTATCCAAGCCACTGTGTAGAATAAATAGTGTGAGTTATGTGTTCATGTGCACTTTAAAGACCTGGATTAAAAAGACAACAACAAAAAAAACCAAAGTGTGGAATAATGCTCACAGCTTTGCTTAAATTGTGGGAAAGGGGCGGGGCTACCAGGCACTGGCGCTAGATGAGAAAGGTGGCGGATGACACAAATGTCTTTTAAACGAGTTCACGACATTGTACTCTGCTAGCGGCAGAATACTTTTTACATTTCTACTTCCTGTTAATAAAAGAAGTTTCATACGTCCCTTGTAACATTTATACACTGGACACTGAGGTACATAGTGCATAGTGTAATTGTGTAGTGTGTAATTATTTGGGACACATCAAGCCAGCCAACCTCATCTTTTCAAACTGCTGCTCCTGCTGTATCAGAGGGCAGTGTAACATACTCAGAGACACTCATGATTGTTGTGTGTGTGTCTGTTTGTGTATGTGTGTCTGATCTACAGCGTACCCTAGAGGAGGAAAGAGGTTTACAGATCTTAAGCTTCGTCGGCTGCGGAGTGTCTCTGTGTGGCCTGATCTTCACCTTCATCCTCTTCATTGCTGTCAGGTGAGAGCAGCGAGATTGTGTGCATTTCATTATACACACATATATTCAACAGACGATTTATTCGGTTGCTTTAATTTACTTTGCAGCTACATTCATTACGCTGTGTGTTGTCATGCAAGAGGTATTGCAAGTAGAGACTACCACTGAGTGAATATTATTTAGTTAGAGACTAAATCTCCTTCTTAATGTGTGTGAATCATCCACTAGACGATTTACAGGCTGCAATAACACTGTTGTAACACACACTCACACACAATGTCAGTGTCACTACGAATAAACCACTTGCTCAGACACAGCAGTGCTCATGTCTTGGTCTCTATCCATCACAGGAAGATTCCAGGGGACCGACATTTAATAAAAAGATGATGAATTTAATCCAAAGAAAGAAATTTATTTTGTAAGCGAGTTTATTAAAAACTAATAATATCCTATTTTAAATACACAGTAAACATTAAAATGTGTTTCTCAAATGATATTTGTAAATGGCATTTTGTCTACTTGTTTTGTGTTTCAGTTTGTGGTCTATGACACACAGCCAGGGGTTTAAAGGCAGGGTCTCCGATTTTTGAGAAATGCTTCAGAAAACTGAGTCGGGCCGAATAATAAAAAAAATCAAAACAAAAATCAAAACTAACGTGTAGCCAATGAGCAGAAAGGGGCGGGGCTTGTCAATATGCGGCGAGAGAGTGTTCAATGCTCATGTGTGACGTTAGCAGAAAGCGGTTTTAACATTGACATGGAGGATAAAAACAAAGAAAGAAAGAGAAGAAAGACTTACGATAAGGTAAGAAGTAGGACGTGTTAATATAGGATCAGCTTTCCAGCGCTGGAGAGAACTGAAGGAGCAGGAAGTTGGTCACATATTCACAGATTGGAGTTTCCTGAGTCAATAACTCCTGAGCTAAACACTGTTACTACACAAATAACACCTCTTTTCTATCGTAGTAATGTAGAGACGCAGCTACAACCGTGTTTTGTGTAGTAACAGTGTTTAGCTCAGGAGTTATTGACTTGGGAAACTCCAATCTGTGAACATGTGACCAACTTTACTTAAGACGCCGAGGTGCTTTTTTCCTTCTCGATAGGTGAGTAACGTTGGTTTTGTTTTGTTACACAGAACTAATATATGTCTTTGTCCTTTACATGATTATACTTGTGTGTCATTTTTGCTTGTTTGTTTATCTACAATCGTATTGTTCTTCCCTTCAGCTATGATAAAGACACATTTCTTTCCATTAGTTGCCTGGGTTACGTATGTATGTGTGGGCGGAGCTATCCATACAGGGGTGGGACCCGTTTGGGTTAGGGGCGTGTTTGTTTTGGTGATTTTATATGTCAACATTGGCTTTCAAACATCGGAGACCCCACCTTTAAGGAGTTATTGTTTCAATTGTATTTAATTGCATTAATAGAAATAACAACTCAATTAATATGAATGACTACTGAATTTATGATTAGTTTAATTCTGTTTGACTGGATGCTTGTCTTAAATGCTGCAAAACAAATGAGTCTACAAATAATGATAACTTTGACCTTAGGCTATTTGTGAGTCATCTCTAAAGAAATAAAAGAAAAGCTCCAATAAATTTGGAAAAATATATTTTATTCCAGAAGATTTGATGAAATAATGAGTAGAATATTTAAACAGCTGGAGTGTGTTTGTGTTATAAATCTGTAGTGTAACATTATTTAGCTTAACAGTCACTAAAACACTGAAACTGCTAGGATTCCTGTAATGAATGCTAAATACTGTGCGTGTGTGTGTATGTGTGTGTGTGTGTGTGTGTGTGTGCGCGTGTGTGTGTGTGTGTGTGTGTGTGTGTGTGTGTGTGTGTGTGTGTGTGTGTATTTCCTGCTTTATGTCTCCCTCTAGTGTCCCAAAATCTGACCGCACAACAGTGCATAAGAATCTGATAGTAGCTTTGGCAGCTGCTCAGTTTCTCCTCATCTTCAGTTACTGGGCTTCTGCTAACCAGGTACATCATAGTATTACACAACTATTAGAACATGACAAACAATGATATATTCTTTATAAAAGAGAAGAAACTACTGTTACTGTTGAACATTTTCCTATACCACTACATCCGCTCGTATCACATCTCGTATTTCCCAATGAGTACAGTTTAATATTTATTAAAGAACCACAGGTTATGCTTTAAATTAAATTTTATCTTTTTATAGTTACATTTATCTTGTCTTGATGAAACCATTTTTTATATATTTGTTTTAAAATATTTAGCCTTAGGGACTTGTTCAAATGTAAAATGTAAAAAACATTACATTTATTATCTCAGAATTCTGACTCATTATCTCAGAATTTTCACATTGTCTCAGAATTCTATCTTATTATCTCAAGCATCTACAAATTGTGTTTTATCTCAAAAATTCTGACTTATTATCTCAATATTTTAACATCGTCTCAGAATTCTAAGAATTTGAATTTCAAGTTTCTTATCTTAAATATATTACCTATCTCAACATTTTATTTTATCTTAACATTTTGACTTATCTCAATGTTCTTCTAGCATTATCTCAGAATTTTAACTTACCTGAAAATCTCAATAACAAATACTTTTAAAAATCTAGTTATACTTATATTAATGTTGTAGAACGTCTGTGTAATAGGTTCCTGTTCTTTGAGCAAATCATAAAGTCTAAAGCTCTGACACAGGAGACTATGTCCATAAAAGTCCTATAGAAATCTCCTGACAGAGAAATTCACATCAACGATGCGCATCACATCGACAGTTGCATGTTTTGTTTCATGTGAAAAGTCCCTGTGAATGAGCTGTTACTATGGAAACAGAACCTGCGATTAGTGGCTTCGCTACTGTCCGAGCTGCTGTTAGAGACTGTTAATCCTCATCATCTTCTGACCGGTCAGAATGGAGACGTGAAGGGTGTGGTGGTGTTTTTTAGGATCTGTGTTTGATGGTGACGGCTCTCCTTCACCTCTTCTTCCTGGCCTCTTTCTGCTGGATGCTGGTTGAAGGGATGCTGCTCTGGAGCAAAGTCGTCTCTGTAAACATCAGCGAGGACAGAAGAATGAGATTCTACTACGCCCTGGGCTGGGGTGTGTGTGTGTGCGTGTGTGTGTGTGTGTGTGTGTGTGTGTGTGTGTGTGTGTGTGTGTGTGTAAAACACATGCTTATTTGCATTCTATATCACTTCCTGTTCTATACTGTTAGAGAGAAGTGAATACTGACAATGTGTGTGTGTGTGTGTGTGTGTGTGTGTGTGTGTGTGCCACCCCCAGGCTTGCCAGTTGTCATTGTCTCTGTAACCTTGACAGTGTCGCTGAAAAAGTATAAGGCGGAGCAGCACTGCTGGCTCAACACAAAGTCTGATATTATTTGGGCTTTTGTGGGGCCTGTACTGTTTGTTCTTACGGTAAGTGTGTGTATGTGTGTGTGTGTGTGGGTCTAAGATATGCGTGTTTTGGTTACTTCAGGTTTTACCATCACATCTCTTCCTGCCTCTAATTTTAAGGTCAACACCGTGGTCTTGTGCCGGGTTGTCATGGTAACCGTCTCTAGCGCGAGGCGCCGGGCCAAAATGTTGGCACCAAGCTCCGCCTCCAAATCAAAGCCCCTGGATCTGACGTGGTGAGACCACGCCCCTTTCTATCTTTCTGTAATTTAATGCACACAGGGATGTGAAGACATTTAAACTGTTGTTCAACTGAAGGAGCTCAAGATAGAGAACTTCACTGGAACAGTTTTAGTCCAGGAACTTAAGATACTGTAGATCAGTTTATTTCATCACAGGAAGATAAATGCAATCCTGAATGTACTTAACTTATAATTTTAATAAACTATTTAAGTTAAACTCAAGGAAAAATGTGTGATCATCAAACCTCGAACCACCATCAAGAGTAGGGTTGGGTATCAAAAGAAATTTTCCGGTTCCGATTCCGGTTCCAGTTCCGCCTTACGATTCCCGGTTCTGATTCCGATTCCATAATAAAATTAATGTGTAAAATAATGCACAATACTGAAACAATTCCATTTGTGTTTATTAATCACTCTTTAAATATTTTTAACAGAGCATTTCAATTCATATCAATTTAAATTGAAATAAATCCAACATCATATTTAACATCCAGCATTACAACTTAGCAAAACAGTTAGCAATTTTTCTGAAGGAACATTAACACGTCTGCTTTCTCTGGGAGAAGATGAGACCTTTCCTGGCTTATCCCAGCTGTGGAGAAAACCATCTCAGAGGGGGGGGATTTGCTTCATTGTTGTA
>NC_083470.1:25275121-25297621 GCF_030014155.1 Tachysurus vachellii | reverse complement strand
ACTTGAATATCATTTGTGTTTTCTTACACAATGGAAATATGAATTGAAAAAAAAACTAAATGCATGAATGTGAGATGGCAGTGGCATTCTACAAAGAATGGAATTGAGAAGAATGGAACAGATTGGAGTGACCTGCGATGCTAAATGGAACAAGGTGGAACAGAAGTGAATGGAATGGAATTGAACATAATAGCTTGGAATAGAATAGAAAGGATCAGAATAGAGTAAAATATTGGAAGGAAATTGAATGAAAAATCAACTGAATTGCAAAGAGAGGTATACGCTGGAGTGTTATGTAATGACATGGTGTAGAATATAAACAGAATGAGCACGGTGGCTTAGTGGTTAGCACGTTCGCCTCACAACTCCAGGGTTGGGGGTTCGATTCCCACCTCCGCCTTGTGTGTGTGGAGTTTGCATGTTCTCCCCGTGCCTCGGGGGTTTCCTCCAGGTACTTCGGTTTCCTCCGCCAGTCCAAAGACATGCATGGTAGGTTGATTGGTATCTCTGGAAAATTGTCCGTAGTGTGTGATTGCGTGAGTGAATGAGTGTGTGTGTGTGTGCCCTGTGATGGGTTGGCACTCCGTCCAGGGTGTATCCTGCCTTGATGCCCGATGATGCCTGAGATAGGCACAGGCTCCCCGTGACCCGAGGTAGTTCGGATAAGCGGTAGAAAATTAGTGAGTGAGTGAGTGAGTGAGTGAGTGAGTGAAATGCAACGGTATAGAATAAAATGGAAAAGAACAGAATGGAATAGAATTGAATTGATTAATTGATTCAGATTTTATAGGCTAGTATAAAATGGTATAGATGGGAAATAGACTGAAATATAATAGAACAGAACAGAGTCAAATAGAATAGAATAGAGTAGAATCATAGAAAGGTATGGTGTTAGAAGGAATGGGGCGATGTAGAATAGAAGTGAATGGAATATTATAAAATGGAATGTTAACCAATTAGGTAAAGCAGAATGGAATAGAAGTGAAGGGAAATAGAATAGAAGAATAGAACAGAATAGAATGCAGTAAAATAGAATAGAATATTAAAGCAAATGATTAATTGCAGTGTTACAGTCTGTGCTGACTGAATTTTCTGTTACAGCCTGTTGAAGACAGGACACTGGTGGACAACACATGCTGCTGACCCACGCACACACACATACACACACACAAACGCATGCACACACACACACGCACACACACACACAAAGTGAAGCAGCTGGAGAAGAGCAGGCCTCTCCCACACTGCAGTCCCCCTCGTTCCCAGGGTTAAAGTGAAACAGTGCTCTGTGTGTGTGTGTGTGTGTGCCTGAAGTTATTCTCATCTTCACTTCTCACCGAGCTTAGACTGCTGAAAACAAAGTGTAGTTAGTGTTAGGATCAGACACACAGCGAGTCTTACCGCACCACACCTTCAGACCAGACGGCTTCGGCTGTCGGTGAGAAGCTTTACCGTGACTGTAGCTGAGTAGGTTCATGTAGATACACTGTAATACGCTGTAGTGTCACGACACACTGACGTACGACACACTGACGTACGACACGCCTTAGTCCCCTGTGATGTGACCTCACTGACGCCTGCCTACCACAAGAGCAGGAACTAGGAACGGTTCGAATTAGAGAGGTGTCGCTGCATAAAATGTAGTTTAGAGAAAAAAATTCATTCGCTGTTTGTTTTTTTTATTTTTTGGTTGTACCATCTGACGAAACCATAGAGATGTGATTTTATTTCTGTTTCAAATGGATGTTCGATAGATGTAAATTATACGTGGATTTTTTTCCTTATCATGAAAAAAAGAAAGTTGGTGAATTGCTTTGACAATAACGAAAATCCCTGTAAATAAACCTGCTGTAAACCTTCCACATGTGGAGTCGATTTATTTATTTAAAAAATAATACTAACAATAGTGTTAATAATAGTAATACTAGTAATAGTGTACTATACAATACGCTATACTATATAATACTTGATCTTGTGTGAAAGCATAAAAAAAGAAAAGTTAATTGGAACATGTTGCAGAAAAATGGTAATTAACAAGTAATTAAATAGTCATTAATTAACAAATGAACATGTCCATATCCAAAGCTTCAAATCATGCTTACACATAGACATGAAAGAAGTGTAACTAGAACAGCATCTACATCACATCAGGCTTTCTGATTCAATCCCATCTTCAGTCTTTAGGAGGCGGGGCTTAAAAATCGCAATGATATCAAATTGTGTTAATTGGTTGCGTTTTCTTCCAAGATGTTTAGCTAAACACTGAGGTTGTGTTTACGTGCTAACGTCGCTTTGTAAATAAAAATAAAACGTGTGAAACTGAGCAAGAAAATAAATAGATACCTTCTGACCAATCAGAATCCAGAATAATAAATCTGACATTGTTATTAATGTTTAATGTCATTAAAACGACGTGTGACAGATGTTTTTGTGAATGGAGAAAGAGAAAACGTGTTTATGGCACGTCAGGTCACATCATCTCTTTCATTGCCTGGGTCTTTATATCTGACTTTCAAACAAACACACACATTTAGGAGTCATTGAAAAAAGGGAAGGAGGAAAAAAAATCAATTCTTCGCCATATGAGGTGCAGTTTAAGGCAATAATTTTCCTAAAAGCAAGACAAAGCGAAGAGGGAAACTAAAGGAGTGTAAATAGGGCCGAGGAAACACACACGCGCTTTGTGAGTTGACAAAAGGACGGCAACATGTGTGAATATTTTCTGACCTTCCCATCATGCTTCTTTAGAACGAAACTGGAGAGTCTCTTAGAGGCAGTCTGGAGGACGCGCCTTTCTCTGCAGCACTCGAATAAGTGTGTGCATTCAAAAGCACGCGCGCGCGCAAACACACACACACACAAACGCACACACACACGCACACAGTCACACACACACACACGCACACACACACAAACACACAAGCGCACGCACACACACGCACACACACATACACACACACACACACACACTCAGGCACTGCTTCTGTTTGTCTGCAGCGTATGGGGGAAAAATGAATCGTCATCCACGTTCTGATTTCATTTCTTTATTTCACATTTTGATAAGAAATAAAGCACTTTGCAGTCAGATCATGTGGACAAGCACAAAAGATCTTTTTTCTTTTAAAGTAAATGAAGTATTTCCGTATTATATCACCTCTGTATCTGACATTATTTAAATAAATACTATTTCTGTCTTCAGCTTCATAGCTTCGTATCTTGACCTCTATGCGTCTCTGAATAAACCACCGTCTAAACAATACTGATGCTGATTGTAACTAGAAAGGACAGAACACCTTTTTTCTGTCTTTTTTTTTTTTTTTTTACAATTACATTCTTCCAGGAAAAACACAAAGAAAATAAAAGAAAAAAAAAGAGAAAGAGAAGTGTGGTTTTCGACACGTTACTACACAAAAATACACAAATGCTCGAGTGAAAATGCATTTTTTGTTTTTTTTTGTTTTTTGTAATTAAAGTCCCAGTCATGAAGCGTGTGCACAAAGATCCTCGAGCCTCGAGCTGCATGAAATTGAATAGAAATGGAACGCGGGTTTGTGTGAAATGTGGAAAACATATGGCACAGAGATTCTCCTACTATCCTGACTGCGGCTTTAAACGCACGCACTCAAACACGGTATTTGTCAGTGTTTTAAAAAGAGTGAAGGGTTGAAAAGGATGCGCAGGTGGTTGATGAAATAATGGACTGCAGTTGAGAAAGGATCCGAAATTACATATCCACAAATGAGTAACATCGTCAGCGCATCGATTCACATCCGCCTCCGTGTGTCCTGGTCAGTCATGAGCTCGCTTAAACTCAACATCCTTCTGTTTTATTAACATTATCATCGCAAGTTTGCCTCTTTTTGATACGTGAGCTTGTATCTGTCACTGAAAATCATTTTGTTTCTAAACATTATATTCTATGTTACACTGTTCCTTTGAGTGCATTTGCATACTGGAAGCTGATTGGTCCTTCTAAATTATGATGTAATAATTCTATCCAGTGAGATCTTCTCATTTTTTCCCCCTGCATATTTAGCTTCACTCTACCAGCGCTAAAGAAAACAGATTGAATTTTGTTTTGAACATTTGAACTAATATTTAAATTTGTTTTGCAGAAAATTAAACATCTTTTCTTAGTAGTAAACAACTACTTGACGTTTTTACATGGCGGTTTAAGAAAAATATTTAGGTGAGAAAAAGCATATACAAATTTACCTAAAACAAAAAATCCTGAATTTATAAAAAGAGAAATGCCCCCCCTCCTTACAGTAGTGTTGCTTACTGGACCCTGATTGGCCCTTTTTTGGTTTGAAATTGATTTTTCCACATGGCAGTTAAAGAAAAATATTTATGTAACAAAAAGTGTTTTTATATACACTTTTACATACAACAAAATATCCCAAATTTATGAATAGCCAAACGCCCTTCAATATTGAACTAGTATTCTCTGGAGTGCATTTGCATACTGGAACCTGAGTGGCCAATTAATTTTTTGATGTAATAACACATTAAATATAAACGCATAAGATTTATACCGCTCTTAAAAATGTTTAGGTTTTGACACTTTGTATTTGCACTTCTCATACACAAAAGGAATAAATCTATTCACTGCAAAATTGCTATAATTTTTCATGCTACCGAGGATTAAACAAGGCAAATATTCAGGTTGTCAGATTTGCCACATGAACCAAAAACAGATGTGCTGTGTTATTCAGTGGATAAAAGCTTCTACTCAATAAATAAAATATTAAATACGTCAAAAAAATGCAAACTTGCGACTGTCCAACAAGGACATATTTAAAGCTGAAGCTCGCTCACAGCATTCGCATGAAACAGACGAGTGGCTTTTCAACTGTCTACCATTACTTATGGTACAGCAATATTCTAGTGAATTCAGTGTACATGTAAATAAAATGTTTTAAAAGTCAAACTCAAACAAAATTCAATAATAATATCAATAGCAAGCCTTGTCATTCTGGGCAGAAGTTGTTATTCAAGCAACAGGTAAAGGTCATGTACATTGCGCATCGCATCGAAATTGTAGGAACGTAGGAAAATAATAAATAAAAATACAAAAGAACAGAATACAGAAGCACTCATACAATGACAAGAAAGGTTTAGATATGTAAAAGTTTATAAGCCTTTATCAATCCGAGGGCATTTTAACCTTTTTGGTGAATTTATCATAAATTTGAACACAAGGTTACGTCAGTATTTAAAGAAGTAATAAGCATTATAAACTCTATAGCACATGCTCATAGTATATCACGGGCAAGCTACAAAATCCATGTGGGCTGAGCTGTGTCATTTTCAAAAAAGACATTTAAGCAAAAATAATAAAATAAAATTTAATTAAATTAAATTAAAAATTTACATGTCCAATCAAAGACAACATGGATTTCATACTGTATTTTTACCACCATATTTATATTCATATCATCAGTCATTATATTGTATTTATATGCCGTACGTATTATTTTAAAGTATATACTTTAACTCTTTATTTTTCCTCTGTTCTCTCTAATTCCATTTTATTTTCTCTGAATTTTAACTTCGATTTTTGACTTGATTTTTATTTTGACTCTTTTTTACACAGACAGATGCTGTGCACGATCGTGTGTCTGAAAAGGAAAATTTGAATGTGAAAAACAAGAAACAAAACGAATTCATCTTTACACACAAACACGCAATTACAAATTAAATCTGAGAAACCTTGCGATATTAAAACTCTGAAAAGTCAAAACCCTGAAAAAGAATGCCTAGTATTTGTTAGCAAATTGCTGTCGTGTACACGCGTTGGTTTTGAAATAAGAATCTGCAACATTTTGCAAAATGAGCCGCACAAAGGCAAGTTTTCTCCGGCGGGCCGAGCTTGAATGAGAAATTAATTCAGGAATTTAGAAAACTGTTCACTTTGTGTCAAAGTGCTGAAAATATTCTTCACATCTCAATTCACTGCACAGTGGCGTCTGCTCTCAAAAACACGTAATGGGGAAAAAACGCTTGTTAGCGACGTTAAAATACTGTAAGGAATCGTAAAGAATTCAAAGATTCAAGCAAAATTCGGTTGTGTTTCCACAACCTTTATAACCTCCTTTATAACATTATGACTGTTAAAGGGAAAGCGATGGAAATTTAAAAAAAAAAAATTCCAGAATGAAGCATTGATGTAAAAGAAAACAAAAAACATAGAATATTCCATAATACTACCAAAAAATAGGAACTCACAGTGGCTATATAATGTTCAGTGATTTTACTGTCCAAAGTGGAATTGATATCTTGCTACTAGACACGTGCCGATAATTAGTAATATGGTCTATCGCGATATACGTTATATTGTTACCATGGAAACAGGCGTAACAGTATTTTCAGCCAGGGTAAAGAACGAAGGCGTGTGTCCTCAATTCCAGATTTCTGTTCACCACGACAGAAAGAATCGCCGCCACGTGAGACGATGTTTACATATTGTAACAATATCATGAAGCTCAATTGGTTTCCATGGCAACTAAAGATGGCACATATCTAGTAGCCACACACGATGCACGAACGACATCAGATACGGAGTTAATAGCACTTAAGAAATAGAAAAGCTCTCAGTGTCCTTTAGTTTTCGAAGCTCAGTGGTGATCCAATGCACACACACACACACACACACACACACACACACACACACACACACACACACACAGACACACACACCTCTGGTTCAGATGGTGGTGGCTCTTTTGGCGTGCAGCATTTCAATGAGCAGGTTGTTGCAGGGCACGTCTCCACTCAGGTGCTTGGTGCTCAGGTACTCCTCAGCCTGGGCGCTCAGGGTGCGAACCTCTGGCAGCCTGAGCACTAACTGACTGAACCTGTCCACGTGCTGAGGATACGAGGTGAGTGTGTATTCCAGCAGCGCACTGTTCACCTGCTCTTGCACGCTCTCCACCAGGGCCTGGTTCTCCAGGAGCTTTACGTCTGTACAGATAGAACGCAGAGTCAATACGCAGTCTTTAAATATTAAAAATGAATGGCACACTTCAATAAATTACCTGCATAAAAAGAAGACCCCTTATCTTGTACTCTATTCAACCTGCTCCAATTCTCTACATCTGAATCAATATGACTTATTTGTCACATTTATTGTTTATTAAATATAAAGTAATTTTCTTAGTCGTTGCACATTATATATGTAAATATTAATTCCACATGTATTAGTTATATGTACAAATCTTATATAATATATAAACACATAAAATATAAGACAATCATTTATATGGTGGAAAAATATGGATGTAAACCTAAAGTGGATAATAAAAATAGGAATATTCTTTGTTTTTGCTTATATCCATAAAGGGTGCTGATATTTCTGAAGCTGACTTCTTGTATAAGGGAATTTGAGTGCGTGTGTGTGCAGATGCGTTTATTTGTAATATTTATATACATTCATTTCTGTGCTTAAGTGTTGTGTGTGTGTGTGTGTGTGAGAGAGAGAGAGAGAGAGAGAGAGAGTGTGTGTGTGTGTGTGTGTGTGTGTGTGAGAGAGAGAGAGAGAGAGAGAGAGAGAGAGAGAGAGAGAGAGAGAGAGAGAACGTGATTGAGTGCTTGCTGCACATAACAATAGTCTGAATGGACCGCTTCGCCGGGTCTCGTCAGAAAAGCCATTCAACCTCTAATTAAAATGTTGAATAACTTTGAAATAGATTTGAAGGACACAAATTACCCAATAAACCTGTTTCCATTTCCAGATGGAGTGAGAGAGGCTGAATGTGACAGAGTTGAAATGGAAAATGTTTTTGGACTCAGGCTTTTTTTTCTTTCCTCTACACGCTTTGTGCCCTGCAACCAATAATTTTTTTCCGGGGGTTGGGGGTGGGGGGTGGCGCAGAGTGGTGTCTTGTTTCTATGGGCTAACATAAGATTATTCAACAACGATCATTTAATGAAATATTCCTCACTATTCAAGCAGTTCTTCATGTTGCCCTTTTGTCTCTAATTCACTTTGGAATGTTTATGCAAAATGTGATTTACATGAGTGAACATGTTCATTTAAAGGGGAGGTGTGATAGATTTCTCATAAGCTATTATAATATTTAATATTCAATATTTGGTAACATTTTAATTAAGAATGCATGCACATACACACCTACAAGTGACATAAAACTACATACACGGTTCATGACAAATTATATAGACAAGTGATAATTGCTTGTTAAGCAATTAGCCTTTCTAAAAGGTCATGAGTCAATGTCAGTTGTCATGAAGGCTTATGTAGGTGCCATAAAGTAAGTAGGATAAAGGTAGTAATAAAGTTGTGCAGGAAAACAAAGAGCAGGACTCACTGGGGTTGAAGAGGATGAGGAACTTGAGGCAGGCCATTTCACGATGGTCGACCTGAAGCAGCTGCAGCCGCCGTGCCAGTTCCTGTCCCCTTTGCACGAGACTCGAGAGAGTGAGACCCGAGTCAGACACGACGCCCGCAAGCTCCACCTGCAACACACACCACAACGATTACACTGACAAAACACCTGAAAGCATATTTCTTTTAAAGGTAGTTAGCTAGAATTAGCAGCATTTTGAATATGTTAACATTAGCAAGATACCTTTCGAGTCCTGCAAACATTCCTAACAGGAACTGACCTAATGCTAACCATTAAAATAACTAGAAAATGATTAATAAAACCCCAAAGAAACTACCTCATACACTAAATACAACATATTTCTGACTATAGTCTAAAAATCCTCTCAGAAATCATGTGGCATTAGAACGCTAATAAATGTATAAATATGATTCAAATTCCTCTCAGAAAACATGAAAAATAATCTTGTTTCTGGCTAGGTAACTATTGTTAGCAGTAAAAATGCATAAATCAACGATTAACACATAATCTTCTCAGAAATCTGGTCAAATTAGGCTATGTTATCCAGCAAGCTAGCATTAGCAGGGATCCTATTAAATTAGCTTGTTGTTTGAGCTACAGTTTAAAACTTTTCACAATACAAAAACAGCTACCAAAGAAAGTACAAAAACAAACCCAAAACAAACACACAAAATCAATTAGCAATATGAAAGAAAATGATGAAATAAGAGACAGAAAGCTTTCAATCAAAATACTTTGCATTTTTTATTTAACCACTACGACTTTGAGTGCATTATCAGAATTTTATTCAGAATCAAACACTCATTAGTGAATGCTAATGTTGAACAAGCTGCCGTGTGAGGCTAAGAACAAAATAAAAGACTGTTCTAAGACAATGCTACGCATTAGTTGTTAGTCATAAATCCTCAATGTGTCTAGTTAAACACTATGATTTTATATTTTATATTTTTCATGATAATAGGCTAATCAATCCTCAGTGAAAGCGGAATCCAGTCTAACCCTGGGGCTATGCAGGTTGAAGGTTAAAGTTAGGTTGACAGTCAGCGATTTAATCGATTTTCTTGTCTAGGAGCATTTGCGTTTTAATGCATACGCTAATACCAAAAGAACAGTTAAACTCCTAAGTCTGTAATGGCACTTACATGGCTGGTTTAAATTACTAAATGCAAGCCCCTTTCCTTAGATGACTAATGTTTTGCCCAGCACACTGTTATGCTGTTTCCTCTAAAGCCACTCCACCAGGCTAGGTTAGGCCTCTTGAACGCTAGGCTCAACCTGTTAAAGCTTTCTGATTTCTACAGAAAAAAATATTAACTGGCTTTATTTCTATAAGAATGACGTTCTCACCTCTTGTCCAGTTATGAGTAGAAGTGTATTGTCTCTCCCATGATGCACCTGTCTAAAGACGTGATCCAGAAGCAGGAGCTCACTCCAGCAGTTATGCAGCAGTTGCATCTGATCTCCGACCTGTACGAGACCATGGGGAGAAAAAAACATTTTAACGCCTTAATCACAGCGATGTGTTTAATATCATTACAATTTTCCAATCTATGAAATGATACAAACTGATATAGCGCATTCCTATGGTAACCAGCATTGAATATGATTTGAAACATCTTGTGTGACTAATATGTATTTTGACTATTGATAGAAATGAAAAGGTTTGAAACAGGACCAATACAAATAGTCTATATTGATGTTTACATGACCTTTGAGAGATAACGAGCATGAACATGTATTTAATCCTGTAGTTTGTTATTATTAGAGTTTTTTCCAAGTTTCATTAAGAATATATAGCTGCATACACATTCAGTGCTTTCAAACGATGACACACAATACACTCGATGTTCAAGTGGATAAATACCATAAGAAGTCTGTTAGGCAACTGGGAAACCCAGACACAGAGTATAAGCTAGCTATTGACTGAGGTCAGCGATTTAGCTAGCCTTTGAGTCTTTTTAACAGACAAAGTCATGAGGCAGTGACACGAAAACAAGACCGATCCAGCAAGAATGTCAACATTTACCTCAGATGTTGTGGTAAAATGTTTATAAACTGCTTCTCAAATCACATGTATTAACTATTTACACTTTAGCATCCACCGCTAGCTGAATTTCACTGGGTTACACCATGCTGAAACATGTCAACATTGTGTCTTTCTAAACTCGTGAACTTTCTGTAAATGTCAACTTCTGAATGAATTTCTCAAGAGTGAGCTGTTCGACATGAAATGTAGGGCTAGATTTTGCATAAACACAGAGAAAAAACATTTTAGGTATGAGCACCTCTGAATGTAGCCATAATAAAAAAGTGTTTGTGTAGTTTATAGTAATATATAACAATAATTATTTAGCTTTTAGATGGTTTTTTTCGCTCTGAGGTAGAGCTAATTTCCAGGCTAAATGAATTTAATAGAGAGGCCTGATATAAAGAAACTACTGCCTGTGTTGTAAAGTCTTTTTTATTTTTTTTAATTGTCAGTCTAGAAAAAATCCAACGCAATTTAAATGCTACTGTAAAAGAATTTGCTAAAGCTATTAGCGAACATATTGGCTATATTTTTTAAACAATTTCACTGTCTTAGCCCTGCAGCACCTATATTCAGCAACATCTCCCTCAGAAGATGTTGAACACACACTCTTCCTTTTGATTCCTCTCAGAGCACACACAGACACACCAACACACACACATACACATACACATGCACGGACACATTCAATCAGCACCGACTCTTTTTGTAGGTGCCTCGGGAAAGCTTTCAACGATTTGGAACAATGCGTGTCGAGATCTGGAGGAGCGGGAGAGCTGAATTCCTAAGCTATCTCCAGTGTGGAATGTAATTAAACAGCAGAGAAAGAGCCGTGTATGTGTGTGTGTGTGTGTGTGTGTGTGTGTGTGCACAGGAGCCAATCCTGGTCAAACACATTCACCTGCTACATCATGCAAACACACAGCTGCCATCATGACTGCATCCATGATATTGATTTAAATGTTGCTAGTGGAGATAATCACGTGATTTTTATTTCTTTTATCGTTCAGGACATAACAAACAGATGTGTAGAAATCTGTTTTGTCTTATAACACACAAGCTTATCTGTTAGATGACTCCATTTCTTTAACGGTACGTGACAACAACATCGAAGAGGGAGGACCTGAAACGTTTGAGCAGAGGCATATCAGCTGGCATCGTTGTATTTCTTAACAATGTATAATTTTCTCTGTCGGAGCAACAAGAAATCTATTGTGTTTCACTGACACACTCTCATGCTCGGAGCTGCAACTCAGTATCTGTCGTAAAACTGAAGAAGCATCTCAGACAACATTGGGAAATTCTTCATTTACAATGCAGTACTGGAAGAATGTTTATTAAAATATCCATATTATATTCATGTGCCTGAGAAATGTCTCTTCATGACTGTCATTAAGGTTAAACTAGCATTTTATGAAGAAAAGATCTGCCTGAGATTATTAGAAATGTACAAACAAGTACAACTGTTAAAAAGTACAACTGTTAACTCCACCCCTAGCTCCGCCCCTAATCCCAAACCTTAACCATGGTTTCTTTTTACTAATTTGTAAGTGTGGAAATTTGTTGATTTGAAGAATAAAACAGTTTATATGATGAATATTTTGTTTGAAAAATTCATGTTTAAAAATTCATGTTCAAAGTGTCGTTTCACTCTGCAGAAGGTGCTCAAGTTTATGAACATCATCAAGGTCATCCATGATGACATTATAGATTCGAGACACTCTGAAGTTATTATATGTCAGTATAAACCTTCTCTCCATCTTGTGCTGACATCCTGTAATTTGGTGTTATCATGTTTAACCGCACTTCCGTGGTGGCACAAGCAACACAGCCTTCATATCTACTTGTCTCTGTGTTCTGAAATGTTATCAGCGGTGCGGTCCAGGTTCTGGCGACATAATATCAGCCTTTCCCCATAACAAATGGATTCAGTCATGACAAAGGCAAAGTCACAACACTGAACATTATGTAACACCGACACTCAACATTCTCTTTAATCTAAACATGCACTCTTTGTTAAGCTTTAAGATGCCTAGAAAATAAAGCTGCTGAAAATAGAGGAAGGTCAACATAAACAAATTTTTAAAAAGTGTGTGGTGATGATATTTAATTATCATTTGTGGAAGGAGTCTCCAATGTTGTTGATATAACTGGAACTATAATGTTTGGCTGATATTAAACTTTCACATTAAACTGATAAAAAGTGTCGTAAATTATTTAAAAAAAAATTGCCAAATTGTTGTGCGATAAAAGGAATAAAACACATTGGGACAGGCTGCTATGGGAAAATAATCAACATCAAGGAGGTCCATCGCACCTCACAGTCACTGATCGTTTGTGTGTTATTACTAAGCGATTACGTTTAAATGATGCACATTTGTACCATTAAAAACACACAAGCCACTCAGGTGAAAGCACATTTAAAAATCTTACCTTGAGCTCCTTGAAGAAGATGCAGCTTCTCGCCCATTCTACAATGGAGAACAGCGTCTGGTCTGCCATCACACAGAGTAAGCTGGAGGGGCGGGGTTTGTCCAGCTTGCCACGCCCACTCTGCTCCTGCTGCAGGTAGGCGCAGATCTTTGCTCTCACCTGAACGATCAGAAAGGAGATATACAGAAGAGTGATGTACTGTAGAAGACAGGAAGCTTTATGAGAGACCATGCAAAGCATCTACGATCTGTGAATGATTCTTTTCATTATTATTATACAAATTCAATGATGATTAAATGATTAACCAACTCCCATTAACATAACCTGTGAATTCTAACTAACACCTAGTACCAAGGTGAGACTGAGTTCTGCTATCATAGCTTATTATCAGATTGGATCTGATCCACTGACCTGAGTTCTGCAGACTTGTGAGAGCTCTTGGACAATGAAACACAATACATTTGTCTCAAACTACCCTGTCATTGTACTTCTGATGTTTCTCATGATTGGCCAGTAGAAGCTTGCAGAACTCCGCCTTGTTTCTTACTGTATTTAAGACCATGTCGTATTGGATCATTATCAGACATCAATTCTTAAAGGTATCTGTATTTTCAAGGGATCAGTGTGTTTCTACTTCCAAATAACAAATTTGAGGAAATTTTGAAGATCTGTGTAAAAGAACCCTGATATGACATTTTTGGACAGTACCTGCTCCTCATCAGGCTCGCAGCTAAGCAGCTCCAGAACAAGTGAGGGCACAGCTGGGTTTAGAGGGCTGGTCTGTGGTGAGGCGGCAATGCAACCTTCTGCATACGAATACCCGAGAGACGAGTCCGGAGAACCGGAATATGGGTCCGGATGCTCTGCCTTTATGGACCTCCCAGGGACAGACGGAGTGGTGTACTGATACTGGGCGGGGAAGGAGCCATAGCTATGAAGGGCCACCCCTAAAGAGGGGGGACACACGGGTGGGCATTCGTAGTCTGGAGGGCCAAGGGGGGGCAGCAGGCCAGGCACCGAGCTTGGAAATGAGTACTCTGCCTGGTTGGAGTGAACTAGCGGTGGGTTGGGCTCCAATTTGAAAGAGCTTGCTCGGATCAGAGCTCTCTTCTGCTGCTTCAGAGCGCGGTCTCGTTTGTACATGGGGCCAAACTTGTTCCTCCCTCCTCGCATACGGTCAGCGCGAACCGCTGGAAAATGAGACAGGGAGGAAGATAGAAAAATAGAGATAAAAAGAGATAAATTGGTATCTATTTATCTACTAAGGACTAAATTTGGACATGGAAATGGCTTAAGTTAATAAGGATAATAAAAGGAAGAATATTTCCAAAGAGGTGAATAATCAAAGACTAGACAGGAAATGCTGATCATGGTTTTGAGTAAAAAAAAAGAGTAAAATAACAAAACAGCAGGGAAGCATTTCTCTTCATATGGACATTTTCCACCCCAGTTTTTGTAAACACACCAAACAAATCCTGTGTATGACTGTGCAAAGCTTATCAGCAGTTCAGGAATGTGTCACACAGACTCGCGGAAGCAGGTGCTTCTCTGCACAACGGCCTACATGGGAATGGAGCACACACACACACACACACACACACACACACACACACACACACACACACACACACACACACACACACATACACACATACACATGCACACACACACACGCACACACACACGCACACACATACGCACGCACACACACACACACATACACACACACATACACATGCACACACACACACACACACACACGCACACACACACACGCACACACACATATACGCACGCACACACATGCACACACACACACACACACACACACACACACACACACTCACACACAATGAGCCCAGTTATGGCTGTGTCAAGCTGCACAGTTCACCCATCATCATAAACGCTAATGGAAATGGAAAACAAAAGTCACACACAAACCTGAAGTGGAAAAAGATCTGTCTTTTATCACACTGTTTAAAGTGAAACGATGCAAATATAAAAAATAAAAAAATCTACTTGGGTTTAGTACTGGTGTGTGTAAATTTAAGTAAATTTAAGCGTGAATTTGCATGTGGCTCAGAATAAGTCAGTGTGATGTTGATGTACCAAAGACATAATATCTTCTCAAAAGAGTCTTGATTGAATAATGTGAGTAATCTGTGGCCTGATTTTACAGGAAATGTATACAATTTCCAAGACTTAAGTGTTGGATTCCAAAAGAAAAGACATGTGCATTAACCCCACCCCCTTCACCCCTCACCTTAATTTTACCTTCATACACTTGCATACAAATTAAATTGTGTGAACTGATTCAAATGTGCACAAATAAGACAATGTTGCCATGGCTACATCCTCAGCTGATACTAAATAGTATTAAATACTATATTTAAAAAAAATTGTTACCATAGTTACCATGGAGGTTAATCTATGGTCTTTTGACAAGCCAGTTAGTATGTTGGTTTGAAGTTTAGAAAGTAAGGGGTCGTGCACTTTCAGAACAAACTGTATAAATTGTCGTTTTCTTGGGAGCCTTAAATATACACTAGCATTTAGTGTGTCTCTTTTTCCTAGAAATATGCACATATTAAAGAAAGAAGTATGTAAATAGTGCTAAATAGTGCTAAGACCCCAACCCTTACAAGAAAAGCCTGTTGGGGTTGGTCGGCAGTCATATCAATAATCTAAAATCAAATAATATTCTAAATGTATTTTGTGTATTTTAAAAATGTTCACCTTGATTTTTTTTAAACAAATCATTTAAATCATTGTTTTTGAGAAACAATATAACAAGCAACCCCACCCTCCATCCCTCTTTCACAGCATAATACAATGATGATTTAATTTCTAATAGATGTTTATATATTTTTATTTAAGTTACAAATACTTTTAACAGAATTGTTCAGAATGATTTGTGCAGATTTCCCACTAATGATGTCTAAATAATGTCTACTTTCTAACACTAAATTTAAATTAAAATGTGCTATTACGCTTATTGCAGGAAAAATATTTCTGCTATTAACGTCGCTCTGTTTGTTTTTAACACGTTAATGACGCCGCAACACTGTGACGTCACTAATTAACAATTCATTTGTTACTTTGAAGGACCGGTTGATTGCAAGTTAAACATTATTGAATAGAAACGGTGCTTTCTCATATTTAGCAAAAAAAATTACATTTTACTACAATTTATTACTGATAAATGTTTATTAAGTTGTTATAGCATCATTTCTATTTCTAAGGCGAATTTAAAACAAAATTTAAAGCTGCACGAGAGCGTGAGTAATCTTCAAGTTCATTCTAAACCTGTCAATATTAAAATGCATAAAATAAAATAAAAAAAGATTAAGATTTAATCTGTAACATATAGTACATAAAAATATCGGGGTAAAATTTAAATATACGCTATGAAATTAAATTGTCGCAATTGTCGCATCAATTTGTCGGTATTTTACTGAGCCGGTATTTTACCGACATGTTATTTTAATCATATATCACTTATAGAAATCAGTCTGCTTACCTTCTAACCTCATGCCGACACTGAGGCACTTCTGGAAGCGACAGAATGGACACCTCTTGCGCTGCGTCTTATCGATGCCGCAGTCCTGGTTCTGGTTACACGTGTAGCTCTTATTATTCTGCACCGTGCGCTTAAAAAAGCCCTGTGTAAGATTCATGTCGTTACATTCAATATCACAGATTATAATCACATGCATTAACAAACCTTCGGAATAATTGACTTCGCTAGATTAAATACCTAGTTCCGAACGTCATGACAAACGCTAAAGAAATAAATGTCTCCGACATCATTAACCGTCATGAGTAATAATATATAGTATTTTTAATAATGAAGAAATCGGTAATGATGGACAGGTGAACGGATGGCGCACCTTGCAGCTCTCGCACGTGAGCAGGCCGTAGTGGTAACCGGACACTTTGTCCCCGCACACAGGACACAACTCCTCTAAATCCTCTTCGGTGGTGAACTCCATCACTGACCCTGCGGACACTGCACACGTCATCAACAGTCTCAACAACAACAACAACAACAACAACAAAAGAGTAACAAAAGCTTTAAAGATCAGAGAGAGAGAGAGGGAGAGGGAGAGAGATAGGGAGAAAGAGAGAGAGAGAGAGAGAGAGAGAGAGAGAGAGAGAGAGAGAGAGGTGATTTACATGATGTATTCATAACCTAAGTTATATTTTAATAGATATCTTAACGCATTAAGATTATTTTCTCTACAAAACAATATTCTTTTCTATGGGGACATTTTTTTAAACCTAACTATTTAACATGCATTGTATCTTTGTTCTCTTAGCAATTTAATATTTCTGTATTTTTTTTTTTTAAAAAGACAAATAAATAAATAAATAAATAAATAAATAAATAAATAAATAAATAAATAAATGCTGTTCTTGTGTCCACTGTGTTTGATTGAAAAAAAAAAAGAAGCTTTAAATGGCACTCGATGCTTTTCTTTCTTTCTTTCTTTCTTTCTCTCTTTACACATTATTTTGAACCAAAATAAGATTTAACCCGACTTGTTAAAAAGAAAAAAAATCCAAACTCGGATCTTAAACGAATCTAGAAGCATGAAAACATGCTGAAATATAATTACGTATTGAAATAAAATTTTAAAAAATAAAATGCATATCTAGGCTAAAGCTCTAGGATGCAGAGTCCATTTGCAGTGTGTGTGGAGTTTTGAGCCACACACACACACACACACACACACACACACACCCTTTCACGTCTGCTCAAGAGGAGCTAACGAGGTGCTCGTGCACCCTTTTAACAGAAAGCTCAGGTGTTGTGGATGTTTGCAAGCATGTCCACTTAACCCCCACCACACACACACACAAACAAACACACCCACACACACACAGTGCCAAAAGGTAATCCTGAATAATACATTTTAATGGGTACATTTTAGGATCTCGAGCGATAGAATCTGAAAAATAATTCTTTTAAAAAAGGGGGAATTGATTCAAGTTTTAAGAGCTGTATTTTTTTTTAATATTTCGAAAAATACAAAGGCACACAAATCACTGCAGTTTGATGTGTGATGGAGATTTTGCCGGGTAAATGGCTTACAAATTAATGAGCTTTTTATAATGCAATCAATCATCCGTTACAGTCTGTACATATCGTACTATGACGTGGATATGCGAGACTTTTTATTGAAGCATAAAAATACACCCAATAGTAGTTTAGACTTTAAACAAAAACATTCTTATGCCTATATTTTAGGGTACATGTGTAGGAGTCTAATGTATTTGACGTCAGAGAATTCGCGCGGGGGGGGGGGGGGGGGGCCGCAAAAGAGGATTTTTCCTTTATTTGATCAAGGTCATTTCGGAATAAAAAGAACTGACGTGAATTACAACATTAATGTCGCTTTAACGCGGTGAAATAAAACACTACACTAATGAAATGACCATTGATCTGGATTGTTTACGCTTGATTCAACTAATAAACCAACAAATTATCAAATACGTATTAGGTCTGATTTACAAATCACACATCATACAAAATACATACAATTCAGCGCAGTTCCCACAAGAAAACAGACTCATTTAGACATTTCTAGAAGTTATTTTAGGACGAATTTGCTTTACCGATATTTGATTGTATTCATTATTCTTATTCTTAATTTTCACATATGCAAATAATTGGCAATAAAATAACATAAAGCGCGACTATTTTCTAAAATCATGAGCATGCAAAACTTAAATGATTTCTGGCTTTACAGAAAAACTCCAGAACAAACTTTTCCAAAATAAAGAAATGAAAAACACATCTAGCTTAAACAGCTGCCCATTTAACATTATTAACTGTCCAGTCTAATATCATTAAAGGCGACAAATAATAATAATAATAATAATAATAATAATAATAATAATAATAATAATAATAATAATAATAATTTTACCAAGAACAAAAACAAGCCAGCCATAATAACCACACCTTTTGGTAGACAATTAAACTGAAAGTAACAGAACTGAAAGTTTTTTGTACCTTAAACTCATAGCTTTTTGTCTTAATGAGTCTCGAAAAATCTTTTATATAATAAGCATCAACAGTTACATGAGCATAATAGTGGACTTTATGTTCATTATACGTCCCTAAACATTTCCTCGAAGCATAAATATGTTCTAGAATTATTTTATATATTCTGTGATATATAATTAATATAAGCTAATTGGAGTTGAAGCTCTTTATAAAGTTTATAAAAAAAACATTTGGCCCGACTTTATGTCCAGCAGAAATAAACACAGATGTACATTTTGATACATCAATTAATTTCTGTAGCTTTCTGCATCTTCTGTAAAATAAAATATACAAAATGGCGTATACTTATAAAAGTCAAATAACTTATTGTATTATGTATTATTTGAGAAAGAAGGAAACACATTTTTACTCGTATTTCCTTAATATATATGTTGTTATATTAAGCCGTGTTATTATTCTTTTTTTGTTTGGTTTTGTTTTGTTTGTTTTCACGTGTTTACAGAATTTTCTGCTAAATTGCATTTGTGAAAATAAAGGTCGGGAAATAATTTCATCATTTTACCTATAAACATATATATATATATATATATATATATATATATATATATATATATATATATATATATATATATAGAGAGAGAGAGAGAGAGAGAGAGAGAGAGAGAGAGAGAGAGAGAGAGAGAGAAAATAGTTTTTATGTATATACATTTGATCGTATTATTTCAGATTATTTTCGCATTTTCGTCTGGATCTGATTTGCGGTGTTTGCGGTGAGATGTTCTTACCTTTACTTTGCGCCTCCAGCATTGGACTCAGTGCGTGTTGTGTGTTTAAGGAAAAAGACGGCGACTCTCCTCAGCAGCTCCGGACGTGTCCAAACAGACACACGCACATAGATACATACATATACACACACGTGCGCGCGCGCTCACGAGTTGGAGATGGAGATGGAGTGTATGAAGTTGTGTGAGATGGTGTTCAGCTGCTGCACCGTCCCCGCTCGCCCATGTTGAGTGTGTGTGAGTGAGTCCGCTTTATGCGCCGGGAGGAGAGCAGAGGCGCCTTCATTGGACATCACACACTCATGTGACTCTCTAAACACAGTTACACACTCACACACACAGAGATGAGGAGGAGGAGGAGGAGGAGGATGCGTTTCTGCCCAATTCTACAGATTTGAATGAACGCTACAGTATTGAATTAACACGTGAACATTTCTGTCCAACTGACGGTTTGCTTCAACGCTCTACAACACTGCAACAAAATGAACAAAGATGTGCTGCACAAAATAAATTGTTGAATAAATAAATAGGTACTTTATGGAGGTCTGATACATCTGTAATTAATGATGTGTTATGCGGCGTCATCACCACATATTATAGTCTGAAAACATGTGCGGTAAAGAAACAAAAACTAAGTGAAAATACACAACTAAAAAAAAACATTAAATCAGAAAATGCCGGGAAATCATTTCATTTATTTTATGTCATTATTTCACCTGTTTTCACCTGTTCATATGGAATCAAGGGGGAAATCATATTGTAAATTATATAATTAAATAAATCACCGTATTTACACCAAATAAAGAGAAGAAAGAGAAGAACACACACACACACACACACACATACACACGGGCTTCAGACATTGACATGAAATGAACTGAGATGTTTTTCTTCTGCTCAAACAAATTTTTTAAATATGTGAAAGAAATACGGAAAAAATATTGAAAATCACACACAAAAAAATTTAAAACAAAATCTAAAAATAAAACATTCAAACACATGGCCTTCACACTTCAGAAAAAAATGTGCAAATGTTTGACTTTTAAATTTCAAAAGTCTCAAAACCCTTCAGATTTTCAGACGTAAAATAATGATGTAATGATGACGTTAAAAACTACGCGAAATGTCTTGAAAAGAAAAAAATGGACCATTTTATAAACGCGACATTACACATTTTTTGTGAATATTTGGATGATTTTAGTTTTTAAACAAAGTAGAAGTTTCTAAACTTTCTAAACTTCATAAAGGGCTTTGCTTCTATTTTTGTCTTTTCCTTAAGTGTTTATTATTTTGCGCCATAGTGAAATAAAACTACATTCCTATTGTAAAAAAAATGTAAAGCTAATTCAGTTCAAAAAGTTTAAAACAGTTAAAGAAGTAATATTTAAAAAAAAAATTGCAGTGTTTCTGTGTATTTATTGTCAATAAGCCCCAGGGTGTGGACATGCTAAAGATCATTAGTCTTCACATACAGAATACTAAAGGAACAAATGAATAAATACTAAAATGTATGTAGTTTTAATGTACAGCAGCGTTCAGTTAAATTAACTCTACAAAAGTCAATTCACCACGTCATAGACATGAATTAACACATAGATTTGCAGACTTTACAGAGCTGAATTAACTCTAGTGAGCATCTACAGTGCTGAATTACATTGCTAATAATGACAGATTAAATCGAGCACACTGCACTGAGTTTGACTCAACACTGCTGCATTAACACCTACAGTGTTAAATAACATACACCACTGTGTTAACTTGTATATTGTTAATTAACTGATACATTTGTGAACCAGGGTCGTTTATTTAAACCCATAGATTGTTGAATCTACTTTTATTTCCCCTCAACTTAACACCTGTAGAGTTAATTATTGTGAACAAACACCTTTCAGCTCTTTCGTTGTTGTATTAGCACGGTGTAATTAACACATACAGAGCTGGATTTGCTTTGATAGTGTTAACTCCTGTGTTGATTTAGTGACAGTGTTAGGACAGATGAATTAACACATTCGCAATGGTTTAACTCTTGAATGTCCTTAGTGTTCATTTTAACTCTGGAGATTCCTAAATTGTTGATTTAACACTTGCAGTGTTCAGTAAAGCCCTGAACAATGATGACGTCTGTAAAACATGTCTTGAGTTGTTGGGTACAGTGTTCAGTGCTGGATGAACACTTTTATTAAATTATTTTTAATTCTTAAGAGGAAAAATATGACATATTTCTATAAAACTGAATTTTTATACAGGAAGCAGGTGATATAGTAATATGATTTAATGTTTTAGTGCGTTTTATAATATTAATTAACAACGTCATGAAGTGAAACACTGAAATATCTAAACACTAAATAGTTCATTTTTGGTGTAAATCATGTTTACATGATCAAATGTGTGAAAATCACATTAAGTGAAATCAACCCGAAAGTTGATTAGAACATCACCAAGTTTCATTCTGGGTTTTATTTCTAAAGGTGAGTGGTTAAAGTGAGACTGAACACAGGCGGCATTTCTACCCTGCACACACTCACACACTCAGACCTGTGATCCTCGGTGTTCATCCGCCTCAAGACTGACTCTGAATCTGGTTTCAGTCTGGCAGCGCGAGAAAGTGTGTGTGTGTATGTGTGTGTGTGTGAGTGAGTGAGAGAGAGAGAGAGAGAGAGAGAGAGAGAGAGAGAGAGCTATCTAGATTTTTTGTCCCAAGGTTAGTGCGGCTGTGTTGAGCTGCAGGCTGTGTGTTGGGTGAAATGTTGGAGCTGCAGCAGACATCAGCATCGTGCTTTGACTCCGTGCGGACTGTTTGCTGCATTCCTTTGACCTCTCTTCACTAAAACATCACGGCTGATAACACACACACACACACACACACACACACACACA
>NC_083470.1:25260121-25270121 GCF_030014155.1 Tachysurus vachellii | reverse complement strand
ACAACACCAATAATCATTCAGATTAATCAAATTGATTATTTATTATTCAGCACCGTTTTTGCCTCGTCAGTGTCCGCATCTGTGCAAACGCACGTCGTGTGAGTCAAGTGAGGCTGTAGAGTTACAGATCATTAGTAAATAAGTGTTTTTTTAGTGTTTTAGCCTTGAGGCTAACAGGCCTATCAGAGAGCCCGAGTGTGTTATCTCTCTGCGTCTGGCTGGGTGTCCTCACAGGCACGCTCCTGAAGTGTGGCTGCTACAGGTGTGGTCCTCACTCTCTCTCTCTCTCTCTCTCTCTCTTTCATCTCCTTTCCCTCGACCCTGACACACGCCAAATCCTCCGCCATCAAGCGCACCACACGCACACTTCACACACACACAAGCTGAGGCACACGCTAGCATCTCCCCCTACACCGTGACCATGACGCACGCCAAATCTCTTGATCGCAGCCAGCTACAGCTACAGTGTTCCCCATCTGAACACACACACACACACACACACACTTCATCTCTTCTTCATCCACAAGGCTAGAGCATTTTTCCGATGCCTCTCTTTCCCGACTCTAATTGCTCCATTCTTTCACAAAATCCCCTAAAAGCGGAGGTCTGTATTTTATAATCACAGGTCACGCAGTCTACATTTCTGCCCTTCATGAATTTCTGCTGGTTCCTTGGAAATTATTCATTCAGTCAAGACCGTCTCATGGCCGAGGAATGGTAAATAAAACTAATATCTCAATTAATTACTCCACACACGTGCTCCATTACTCAGATGCCGGCTATCTGACTCTTTAAAGAAAGGAACAGGTGATGAAACAGAGGCGTATAAATACACACACAGAAAAAAAAGATGTTTGGATTATTATACAGGATATTAAAGCGGCGATAAGTGAAGACCTCGCCGCCTCTGATAGCCCACACTGACTTGCGGTTCCTCTGCACATCAAACAGGTTCCTCTTCCAGAATCCTCTCTTCTCTTCCTCCAGCTCCCACTTTAAACCCCACTCCTCTTTTCTAAAGGCCGTCTCCCAGCAGGTGGCGGCGCGTAGCCCTCTGCGCCTCTCGTACTCAGGGTGGCCAAAAAAGATCATCACAGGCCTCAAAGATGTGGATTCAGCTTGAAAACTTTGTTACGACAAATAAGTTACAACAAAGCTAAATACTCTGTAAAAAAAGGAAGAAAGAAAGAAAGAAAGAAAGAAAGAAAACAATCAGTTGAATTTGTATACGAGCTCAACTCGTCATGTCACTAAATCGACTCCATCGACTCACGTGAGGTGTTTTATCCTGCAAGAAAAGCTCTGTACATTTTGCTAGCTTACGTCACCAATGCTAGTGATGGTTGCTATGGTAACGTAGTAGTTTGACTAGAGTTGTGTAAATCACTGTGTAAATAAAGAGAACAGAGTCAGAAGGTAAACTTTTTGGAATTTGTTAAAAAGAGTCTCTGGTGTCGGTACATTTTGACATAACAAGCTGAATTTTGTTTGTTTGTTTGTTTGTTTGTTTTATTGTCTACGAGAAAACAAGTGAGCTGGCGAGGTGACGACTATTTATAGCTACTATAACATTGAACTCGCTTGTTATGTTGAATGTAACTATAAAGCAATAAAAAGAGCGAGACGTCCTTCTTGAATTAATCGATAGCTATGAAGCTCGTCAGGACGTGCTGTCGATCACGGACGCGTTCGACACACCTGCAGACTGTCGATGATTTTCAGATAACAGCTTGACACAGGGAGTGTTTACGTCTTTACACAAGTCCATGATGAGACTAACATGCGCATAGTCATGCAGTTGTAACACACACAGAGTGTTGAGTAGGACAGAAGCGTGAGGGACGCAGCGCACAGCGTCGGCACCGGCAGCCTTGAGGAGAGGGTGCAGGAGTGAAGGTCAGATATGAGAGCAGCTTCGTCCTGGAACAGCTTGTTAAAAGAGAGAAGAAAAAAGAAGAGAGAGTGAGAGAGAGAGAGAGAGAGAGAGAGAGAGAGAGTGGAGTGGAGGATGTAGGGGGTTTGTCGGTGTTGATTGGCCTTGAGTGGATGCTTTATGTGCTCCGGAGCCCTGGCCACGTGGGGACCGCTGATGTAAATGCTGACAGCTATGAATCGTTCAGAAGATAACCCAAACACTGAGCGGGTCAGCGAGGTGGAGGGAGACACTGCTCTCTGCCCGTCTCTCTTCCTCTCTCTTTCTCTCGCACATGCGTTCTGTTCCTTCATTCATTCCTCACGTTCCTCCATACACGCACCTGGAGTAAAGCATACAGTAAAACTCAAGTGCTCGAAAATGTCTGCCAAATCCACAGCTGCTGATCCAGTACTAAAGTTTCAGTATCAAAGCTTTTATCATTTATTTTACACAGAATGATGCAAAAAACTAAAAACTTTTAGACTTCAGAGTCTTCAGAGCCTTCGGAGCCTGAGTAGTTCAACAGTAACTAACGATCACTAACAACTGTGTCACGGTTAAAGTCACAAAGCTCAGATTTATTCTTCAATCTGGTGTTTGTTGGGAAGATTAACTGAAGCTCTTGATAAGAATCTGTAGGATTTATTGCACTGTGCTGCTGCCACGTGATTGGCTGACTGGGTAACTGAGTAAATGAGAAAGTACGGACACACACTGACATTTCAGGAGATTTGTCTGTCATTTAATGTCGATAAATGACAAGTTCTTTAGTGAATAAATGTAAGACAGTAGAAACAGTCACCTGGAGTCAGTTTTAGGATTAAACAAACAGCAGTATGAATTATATACAAGTCTGAGACAACAGAATTTTAATGATTTTTATTTACTTTGGAAATCAACAGAATGCTTTCGAATTCCAAAGTAAATAAAAATCATTAAAATTCTGTGTTGCACAATTTGCACAATTTGATATTCATGGATCTGCGTCGATGCATTTCTAGCTACCTACACACACACAGCATATATGTATACACACACACATACACACACAGTATATATATATACACACACACACAGAATATATATACACACACACACACAGAATATATATATATATATATATATATATATATATATATATATATATATATATACATATATATATATATATATATATATATATATATATATATATATATATATATATATATATATATATATATGTATATATATATATACACACACACACAAATATATATATATACACACACACACACAGAATATATATACACACACACACACACACACACACACAGAATATATACATACACACACATACACACAGAATATACATATATACACACACACACACACACACACACACACAGAATATATATATACACACAGACACAAAATGATTCATATCATTTCCATATTTTCCACATTAAAATGGTTCAATAAAAGAAGAGAGAAGAAATATTCTGCTTTGTGTTTTTGCGTTTTTTGTTTTTCTCTCCTTCGGTGCACTCTGAAAAACAAAAAATGAGGAGTTGAATTTTTTCAGACAGTTTTGTTACTAAATTAGTGAAATCTTTTTAAATGTTACAGTTAAGTGCATTTATATTGAAGCCGTAACAGGGTCTAGTGTGTAATTTCAGTTGTTCTGTTCAGTTTATTATTATTATTTTTTTTTTTTGAGGACTTCAGCTCTGTCAGGTCCATGACGTCTTTAGCGCAGTGCTTTTCTCCTCAGGAAAACATCTCAGTACGTGTAGGATGCTTTGTCTCAGCTGCACTGTGTGCTCTGTGATTCACGTATTTTCTCAGACAATAATAAAACACAGTGAAGTCGTGTCCCCACATAACGGATCTTTAGGCAGCGTTTTAAAGCCTTCTGAACGGCCTCGTCCCAAATCAGGGTAGGGTACGGCGGAGATCGAGATCGTCACATGTAGTACAGTAAAATGTAGTATACGTTTAAATGCGTCACAGTGAGAAAACGAATGAGGAAATTTAAAAATCCTGTGAAATGTTTCTGGGCTTCAGGATTTAGTGTGTAGTTTTTCCTTCAGAGGGAAATTGTGCATTAATTCCTCAGTTAATACTCCTGAAAATTATGCTAAAATAAAATAAAATAAAATAAAATAAAATAAAATAAAATAAAATAAAATAAAATAAAATAAAAAGGGGTACGGTGGCTTAGTGGTTAGCACGTTTGCCTCACACCTCCAGGGTTGGGGGTTTGATTCCCGCCTCCGCCTTGTGTGTGTGGAGTTTACATCTTCTCCCCGTGCCTCGGGGGTTTCCTCCGGGTACTCCGGTTTCCTCCGCCGGTCCAAAGACATGCATGGTAGGTTGATTGGCATCTCTGGAAAATTTTCCGTAGTGTGTGATTGTGTGAGTGAATGAGTGTGTGTGTGTGTGTGCCCTGCGATGGGTTGGCACTCCGTCCAGGGTGTATCCTGCCTTGATGCCCGATGACGCCTGAGATAGGCACAGGCTCCCCGTGACCCGAGGTAGTTCGGATAAGCGGTAGAAGATGAGTGAATGAAAATAAAATAAAATAAAATAGCTAGACAAAAGAACTTAATTTACATTATTAAAATAAATTCAAATTTAACAAATTAAAGTGAATTTAACAAATATACTGTAAAGAAAAATGCATGCATAAATACAATAAAACCAAATGAAATTCATATAAATCAAATCTAAAGAAGTTGAAGGGTACTTTAAAAAATAATTAGATGCATTAAAAAAACTATTAAAACTAAATGCAATTAAACATCTAAAGAATTCCTGCAAATACTTATTTAATATTTTAAAAAAAATATATAAAGTGAATTTTTACCAGTCAATTACTCTATTGAGCAGTAAAAAAAAACAGTAAACCAACCAGATATAAAAAAAAAAAGTAATCAAATTACGATAAGTAACAATGAGATGAATGAATACTGAAAAAAAAAACAGCTGGAATGTTGTTTCAGACTTCATGAAGAAATTCCAAGTAGAAGAATTTTGAGGTTTTCAGCCTTCAGACATCTCAGAAGTTCAGAGAAATGAAATGTACACATTCTCAGCGCTGTAGAGAACACTTTAAGGTTCTTTATACGGATAACGGTTCAATAAACATGAAAACAGTTCAATAAACATGAAATAAAATTTACGCTGAATCATTTATTAGAGGCTGTAATATAAATTGTGCAAATGTGTAGGTGAAGGATTCAGAACTGAAGGAAAGTGCCGGAATGGTCAAGGTGGGGATAAAAAAACAACATTCGAACATACAATAAAAGAGAGAATGGGTGAGAAAATAGACAATGTTCTATGTACAGCATATAAGAGGAACATCTTCAGACCTTTGTAAAAGGAATAAAAGCAGGGGGTTGGACAGAGAGAACCTTTCATCAGTGAGGAACAGCGAGAACTTCTGAATCAGTGAGATCTTGGGCGAGAAGCTATATCTGATATCTGACGATGAGTTTGAGAAAAACAGAAGGAATAACTTCGGTTCCATCTGAACTCCATCAGCGGCTTCTCAAGGAAATCAATGGTAGGAGGCACCACTGAAGATTCTGCCCTCACCCTCTTAAACTGGGAGCTGCCATGTTCTATGGTTGTTGCTTCCGTGTAGAGCAAAAGCTTTCACCCACTTGAAGTAGAAACCATCGATGAGCCATCTTATGGAGGTGTTAGTTACATGGAGGCCAAAGAACCTGACGTGTAGCCGACCTTTAGGTACACTAAACCTGTTCAGATCTTTCCAGAATCCCGTGAGGAAAAACACCCAATGAAGATCTCCATTCATGGTTCCTAAATGGATCATGATCAATAATGTGACATGCTTAGACTAAGCCTGATGTTTAACCTACGCAAAAGGATCTGGTACATTTTATCACTTACAGTATGGCTTTCTTCAATCTTGTAACTCCAGACAATTTCCTGAGAGTTTTACCGGAGCTAATATCCTTAAACAAAGAAGGTTCCTTAAAGGTTCCATAACAACAAAGCTTTTGTTAATGCTTCACTGGTGGAATCCTAATAACAGAAGGCTTCTCTTTCAGAACCCAATGAAAAACCTAGAACCATTACAAACCCTTGAGGAACCCTAAATACTTGGGAACATTTCTGGTGTCCTCTTTAAACATCTCTACGTCTTTACAGCAGATATGTCTCATGTTTATATGTGTTCTGTGCAGGAGCTACAGGACAGGACAGGACACGTTCCTGGTGCCCAAGAACTGCTGGAGTGAGGAATTGTGAAAAGTGACCACTAAAGTCCAGGAATGTGGAGTAAAAAACTCCAACAGGAACATTTTATTTCTCCAACAACCATCGTGTGGATCACTACATGGCTACAAATACACAAACAGATCGGGTGCAAGACCCTGACCTGAGAAAAACATACTTGAAAACTTTACCCAATCAATATATTTTCTTGCCTCTTCATCATAAGTCAGCCTTGCCCATGCTCTGACTCTAAAACAGCTGAGTCAGAGAGCCCTCAGTGACTCGTCTCTCTCTGTCACAGCTCTGTTTGCTTTGCTGGACGAGCAGGAGTTCAACCAAGCAGAGCTATCACTGCATAAACATTATTCAGCTGTCAGACCGCTTCGGTTTCTGAAGCTGGACTCAGGAGGTGGATTGATGGGGCTCCGTCCCAGAGGCGTCACTCCATGTTTGTGTTTATTTGGAAGTGATAAAGTCCTGCCCAATAACAACGTCCATCCAATGCTGCTTATGGACTGGCTGCAAAGTCATATCATTTAAGTGTCCAGAATTTGCTGACTGGTCTGCTTGACCTAAGGCCAGGTCGAGATGAAATCAATTTAACCAGAAGGGAGGTTTAAACACACACACACACACACACACACACACACACACACACACACATTGTATTTCATGAGAAGGTTGAAGGTAGATAACCAGATATTGAAGTTCCTTTCAGAGGTGACTGGCTATTCATGTAAAGCTGGGGCAGTGGTGGCTCAACTGGGTTGTTGATCGGAAAATCTGGGTTCAAGGACCAGAACAGCCAAGGTGCCACTGTTGGGCCCTTGAGCGAGGCCCTCAACCCTCCCTGTTCCAGGGGTGCTGTATCATAGCTGCCCCTGCACTCTGACCCTGAGTTGGAGTATGTGAAGAAAAGAATTCCGCTGTAATGTATATGTGGCAATAATAAAGGCTTCTATGCCCGTTCTATTCTGTTCTATAAGACAGGACCCATAAGCTGAGTATATATGTATAAGTCCATGTTTGTAATGGACACTTTATAGCGCTTCTACACCAAACACCACAACAATCCACGATTCACGGATCTGAAACCAAAAATATTCTGTTTGTGTAAAATATCAAAATAACCACAAGCCTTCCAAATACAGGTAAACGCGTACAGGTAAAATACTTTAATCATCAGTGAAGATAGATGGGAGCAAACTATGATTTAATGTCATCTACAGCTAAGCTAAGGGTGCCGATACTTTTGACTTTAGTGAGGATAAATGGGAACCTAACTTAAATTTAAACATATAGGCAAATGAATGTAAAAATTATATAGATATTTATTGAATTGTTTAAAACCAGGGGGCACATTCGCCTCACACCTCCAGGGTTGGGGGTTCGATTCCCACCTCCACCTTGTGTGTGTGGAGTTTGCATGTTCTCCCCGTGCCTCGGGGGTTTCCTCCGGGTACTCCGGTTTCCTCCCCCGGTCCAAAGACATGCATGGTAGGTTGATTGGCATCTCTGGAAAATTGTCCGTAGTGTGTGTGTGTGTGCCCTGCGATGGGTTGGCACTCCGTCCAGGGTGTATCCTGCCTTGATGCCCGATGACGCCTGAGATAGGCACAGGCTCCCCGTGACCCGAGGTAGTTCGGTTAAGCGGTAGAAAATGAATGAGTGAGTGAGTGAGTGAGTGAGTGAGTGTTTAAAACCAGATGGGAAAAATAAACATTTTATCAGACTTGACCAATCACGAGTCAGCAGGGAATATTTTAGCCCCGCCCACACGTCTTAAGCAGCGGTTTATCATGAACATGATCTGGCTGCTCTGTGTGATGCAGAAAGCTACTGGTTCAGTTGTGGTGCTTTAGTTTGCTGTTGTTACGAAACAATAAAACTTTATTTTCCAGGCAGCTCAGCACTTCGGAGCAGGCCTTGAGCCTCCACAGTTCCATGTGAAATCATTTGTGTGACTTTTAACAATACAAACGCAAAGCGAGTAACTTTACAGAAGTAATAAACACATTACAAAAGCCATGCAAGAAACTGAGACTCTTGTACATAGATTCAATTATTAATAAATGATTTATTTCTGGGGCGATCGAGCCGAGTCGACTTCGTCGTGATCGTCTTCACTGGAGAAAAAGAAGCCTTTATTTTGACACGTATTCATTAGAGCACAGTGAAACTCTTTCTTCACATATCCTGACTTTTGGAGGTTGGGGCCTGAGCATAGGTCAGCCACTGGAGCAGTGAGGGTTAAGGGCCCTGCTCAAGGGCCCAACGGTGTCAGCTTGGCTGTGATGTGACTTGAACCCTGATCCTAGATCAACAACCCAGAGCCTTAACTACTTGAGCCACCAGGAAAAAAAAAGCAGAATTAATAATCAACAACGGTCTAGAAGATTACAGATGGTTCAGAAACATCAGAAAGTGTTGAAATTCCTGCCTGATGCTGACACGACTATTAAAGGTAAAGAGGTTTGTGATTGGAAACGCGACTTTAGACATGACGGCAATCTCGCATACTTGCAGTTAACATTCATTCATTCATTTTCTACCGCTTATCCGAACTACCTCGGGTCACGGGGAGCCTGTGCCTATCTCAGGTGTCATCGGGCATCAAGGCAGGATACACCCTTGACGACGTGCCAACCCATCACAGGGCACACACACACACACACTCTCATTCACTCACACAATCACACACTACAGACGATTATCCAGAGATGCCAATCAACCTACCATGCATGTCTTTGGACCGGGGGAGGAAACCGGAGTACCCGGAGGAAACCCCCGAGGCACGGGGAGAACATGCAAACTCCACACACACACACACACACACAAGGTGGAGGCGGGAATCGAACCCCCAACCCTGGAGGTGTGAGGCGAACGTGCTAACCACTAAGCCACCGTGCCCCCCCCTTGCAGTTAACAGTCAGAGTAAATTAGTTGCTCCAGGTTTTGTAATTAACCCAAAACCAAATGAACTCCATGATGTTCAGAGGATCTTTGGATTTTTCACAGTGATGCAGATATTCTGTAGATTTGCTACATTTCATTTGAAAAAGCACCAAAATTGAACATTTTTGGCCCCAACAGTTAAAAAAAAAAAAAAAAAAAAAAAAAAACCTCCAGGTAAAATCAGCCTTAATCATCCTGCGACGAGCAACAGGACGGTGTTTAGGATTACAGGATTACAGCAGCAGATCCAGGTGTGGAGGAAAAAAAATCCACATGGTTCAACTGTTTTTGGGTGAAAAAGGGACGGCGTTGAAGATGAACAAGAACAGAAAGTTCCAAGGATGAATGGAGCGGCGCTGCAGAGACGAGAGACAGACGAGTCACAACATCAGACTTGTGTCAGCATCAGGCAGGAATTTCAACACTCTCCTCTTTAGTCTTTATCGCTTTACGGCTGCATTTCTTTCCCCACTTTTTCACCTGCTGCTACATTTTTGAAAGAACTTTTTTTTTCCTATTCAGTCTCTTCAACGAGTGTTTCTCTCTCTCTCTCTCTCTCTCACACACACACACACACACACACACACACACACACACACACAAACACACACAAAACGGTTCACAGTTGCATAAGATTCACATTTATTTGGTTTCAAGTCCTAAAACATTCTACACATGCTTTCATAACACGTATGGGTCACATTTTTTTTCACAGGTAGTTAAAGTAAGAGTTGCAGATGAACGAGGTCTGAGACGTAGCTTAAGGAAAAGCACCTCGGACGTCGCTCCTAAAACACGCACGAGCACGTGAGCCACTGCTACGACTACGAACAGAACCGCTTCCTGTTTGGGTGAACAATCCAATAACGTTTACCCTGACAGATTATCAGCTTCTTTTGACTA
>NC_083470.1:25247621-25255121 GCF_030014155.1 Tachysurus vachellii | reverse complement strand
GAATGACAGAAAAGAGAATTTTTATATATAAAACGAGAAACACAGAGTGAAAAAGAGAAAGGAGAGAGAGAGAGTGAGTATAGAGAGAGAGAGAGAGAGAGAGAGAGAGAGAGAGAGAGAATAGAGAAAGAGAGAGAGTGAGTAGAGTGAGTAGAGAGAGAGAGAGAGAGAGAGTATAGACAGAGAGAGTAGAGAGAGAATAGAGAGAGTATAGAGAGAGAAAGAGAGAGAGTGAGTATAAAGAGAGAGAGTATAGAGAGAGTATAGAGAGAAAGAGAGAGAGAGAGAATAGAGAGAGTATAGAGAGAGAAAGAGAGAGAGAGTATAGAGAGAAAGAGAGAGAGAGAGAGTATAGAGAGAGTGTGAGAGAGAGAGAGTGTGTGAGAGAGACAGAGTAATGCCTTGTGTTCTCTCTGTAATGTTACTACACCCCTGTACCCATAATGCCTTGTGTTCTCTGTGTAATGTTACTACACCCCTGTACCCATAATGCCTTGTGTTCTCACTGTAACATTACTACACCCCTGTACCCATAATGCCTTGTGTTCTCTGTGTAATGTTACTACACCCCTGTACCCATAATGCCTTGTGTTCTCTCTGTAACATTACTACACCCCTGTACCCATAATGCCTTGTGTTCTCTCTGTAACATTACTACACCCCTGTACCCATAATGCCTTGTGTTCTCTGTGTAATGTTACTACACCCCTGTACCCATAATGCCTTGTGTTCTCTCTGTAACATTACTACACCCCTGTACCCATAATGCCTTGTGTTCTCTCTGTAACATTACTACACCCCTGTACCCATAATGCCTTGTGTTCTCACTAACATTACTACACCCCTGTACCCATAATGCCTTGTGTTCTCACTGTAACATTACTACACCCCTGTACCCATAATGCCTTGTGTTCTCACTAACATTACTACACCCCTGTACCCATAATGCCTTGTGTTCTCTCTGTAACATTACTACACCCCTGTACCCATAATGCCTTGTGTTCTCACTGTAACATTACTACACCCCTGTACCCATAATGCCTTGTGTTCTCTCTGTTGCCCTGATGGCTAATGGGCTAAAGGCTAATGCTAACAAGCTGTTGGTTACCTTGATTCAGGAAGTTGATGGCCTTCATGCAGGCGTACTCTTCATTGCTGACCTTCAGCTGGTGGAACTTACGGAACAGATAGATCAGCTTCTCCATCACCTCCATGCCATCCTCACTAAACCTGCAAGTGTACACACACACACACACACACACACACACACACACACACACAATCATTTTTGTTTTCTAATGAATAAAAACCATAACTTCACCGTCACATCACCACATCACTGACTGTGTCCCTGTAACAGCACGACCCCGATACGCTGAAATAACGTAATGCTTTAACTAACATCTTTTTCCGTCTTAACGATGCTGTTGCGGTTTGCATCAGAGGCAGCAGAGGGCTCTAAAATGACGAACGGCACCTTTAATTGTTTCGTAACACAAATCGTTTGAGGCTACAAAGAACTATGGTTTAAAGCTTATCGGCCTAAAACTCGCACCTGATAACAGATGATGATTTTACTGTGCATTAGACACGGATCCAATTAAAGTGCACACTTCCTGGTCTCCCGTTATTTAATCGCGCCTCACCGCGCTCTCGTCTTTTTTTTTTTTTTTTGCTTTTTAATTTATTTGTTTCTGTAGAAAGCGTCGCTTATCGGGATCTTGCTGAACGTCGGCTTTAATTACAGCGGCCTCTCTGAGCTCTCCTCCCTGATAGCAGGCCATCATTTTAATTGAGTGGCTGCTCGGGTAGAGCGGATGTTGCCCTCCGCCCGCGTTACGCCGCTGTAAATCTACACTGGAGATCAAGAGAAAGCGGGACGAGGGTCGGCTGATTCCACACTCGTTTACACACGCGCGCACACACACCAGATGCTGCTTGTATTTCACTCGAGCACACCCTGTGCTGGTCACACACTGATGTACGAGTCAGACCCTGGCGTAAAGCCAAGCTTAACGCTGAAAACGCCACCAGCTCTCTTTAATTTTCTACAACATTTTCATTCGCTCTGTGTGTGTGTGTGTGTGTGTGTGTGTTGTTCCTTAATCAATTCAACCTAAACGACTCCTTCACGTTTCGCTTGTTACTGTCTCTAACCTCAAACCCAAGACGAGTTCCTGTCTGTTTTGCGTCCGAGCCGAGAGAAAGACACAACAGCGCTTTTCTGCTCTCTCCGTGTCATCACACTGCCTCCTACACACACTTTCTCACACACAAACCCATTTCTTCTTCACTACACTGGGGAGCGGATGCCTGAGGGTACGTGAAGCGTGGAGAATAAGGCTGGCGGCTCTAATGATTCATAGTCGCTAAAGTGCATCTCGGTGCAAACGTTTCTGCCCTTTACCCCGGCTGTGCTGAGATCAAACCTGTGGGCACTTTTACTCCCTGCGTCTCCCAGACCTCATAAATCCGGTCTTAAGAGAACACGAGACACTGGAGACTCCTTCCTGTGGACGTTGTTACTATAGAAACTGGCATATTAAGACATAAGGCTATGACGTAGGACCTGTACTTTTAAAACTAATCAACACCTAACCTTCTGCTTATTGTTGGATTTTCTTTAGTTCTGGGGCTACAAGGATCTAGTAGCTAATCTGTAATTGCCTTGGTGCAACAATATAAGCTGGGGGCTGGGGTTTTACTAAAGAGTGTGTTTTGTTTCTCCCCTGGACGCCCGAGTGACTCACCCCTGCAGCTCGTGATCAGACGGCGTGTACTTGTCCGTGACGTTGGCCAGGTCTCCCAGGATCTGAGCGCTGTAGACTGTCAGGCAGGCGAGCAGGATGAGCTCCTGCCACGTGGCGCTCAGCAGGCGGGTGTAGTCCTCGATGGAGAGCTCGCAGAAGAACGGCAGCTTCTTAATCCACGAGATCTGACGGAAGAGCAGCTCGTCGGCCAGGCGGCACAGCAGGGCGAACAACTCCACCTGGGTCACGCGGTACCTGCGGCATACATACACGTGGACGACACCGTAAGCTCTTTATCGGTAGAAAGCGGACATGGTTTTATCACGTTCTACTGGGTTAGAATTATTCCTGGCTGGGACTCTTTCAGCACCGTCAGTCTGACTGCGAGCTCGGCATCTGGGTTTGGTGAAGCCGCTCGAGCAGCGTGTTAGAGAATTAGTCTCTGTGTTGTACTCAGTGATGTGGGATTTAATTAGAACACTATAATAAATAAGAATATATTATATAGTTATTACGCTTTGACTATAATAAACAGACACGACGGATTCCTGTGTTTACGTCTCAGTTCGTTTTGAACTGGAGGTTATGCGGAATTCTGTGTCTCGAGCTCACCCGTCTTCGATGAGCATGGGAGTGCCCAGTGGTGCCAGTTCCTCTGCTGCCACCAGCTGGCTGATGAGGGTATGACTCTGCGGGTACAGACTGCGGGGCTGAGCCGCGTAGCCAAACAGGTGAGGCAGGAACTGGTAGTGCTGTGCGACGGCGCTGCCTATGTACTGCTCCCTGAGAGCGGCCGTGTAGCCGTTCAACTCCACCGAACGACTGTAGCAGGAATGGGAGGGAAAGGAGAGAGAGAGAGAGAGAGAGAGAGAGAGAGAGAAATTAAGTGGTGCAACACAGGCATTAGGTCTCAGTAACACAAAGAGAGTTTGGGGTGTTTAAAAGGTTTGTAAAATAAAAAAGGGGCCATGAATAAAATATAGATATTAGTGAAACTACAAAAAAATGATCAGATGCTTATTATAATCTTATTCATAACAAGATTAGATCCAAGCCAATGGAAACGTAATAAGAATTTACCGCAGCTCTAGTGACTAAATAAACAAAAAAATGGCAAACAGAATGACAGACAGCACTCGTCCTGAGTGACCAGCTGTGAATAGTGAGGGAACGTGAGGCGCGTGTCAGGACTGAGCTGCTTTATTGTTCCTTTTATTGTCACAACTGCAGCAGACGAAGGACAGGAGACAAAAGCCATGCGTCAAAGGCGCTTCTGATCCGCGGGTACGGAGCGGCGGCTTTGACAGACGTTAAATTCTTACTTGGAGGAGAGTGTGGATGCGGGAGAAGGTTGGTTGCCATCGGAGACGCCGTTGCCAGGGGAACTGTGATCGCTGTCGCCGTTGTTGCCCCAGGTGTGTTCTGCCATGTTGGCCTCATCCTTAAACTCCTGACCGGACATGATCCGCTCTATCTCCTCATCCGAGATCTACAGAGAGAAAGGGAGAGGGAGGGAGAGAGAGAGAGAGAGAGAGAGAGAGAGAGAGAGGGAGAGAGAGAGAGGGAGAGGGAGCAAGAGACAGGGAGAGAGAGCGAGCGAGCGAGCGAGAGAGAGAGAGAGAGAGAGAGAGAGAGAGAGAGAGAGAGAGAGAGAGAGAGAGAAACAGAAATATAGACAGAGTAAGGCAGAGAAATAAGACAGAGAGATATAGTGAAGATGACAGAGAGAAAGTGCAGGGGGCAGAGAAAGGAATGGGCAAAGAGCAAGACAGAGAAAGAGCAGTTGAGAAAAAGAGTGAGAAAGAGAAAGAGCAGTTGAGAAAAAGAGTGAGAAAGAAAGAGCAGGGGAGAAAAAGAGTGAGAAAGAGAAAGAGCAGTTGAGAAAAAGAGTGAGAAAGAGAAAGAGCAGGGGAGAAAGAGTGAGAAAGAGAAAGAGCAGGGGAGAAAGAGTGAGAAAGAGAAAGAGCAGGGGAGAAAGAGTGAGAAAGAGAAAGAGCAGGGGAGAAAGAGTGAGAAAGAGAAAGAGCAGGGGAGAAAGAGTGAGAAAGAGAAAGAGCAGGGGAGAAAGAGTGAGAAAGAGAAAGAGCAGGGGAGAAAGAGTGAGAAAGAGAAAGAGCAGGGGAGAAAGAGTGAGAAAGAGAAAGAGCAGGGGAGAAAGAGTGAGAAAGAGAAAGAGCAGGGGAGAAAGAGTGAGAAAGAGAAAGAGCAGGGGAGAAAGAGTGAGAAAGAGAAAGAGCAGGGGAGAAAGAGTGAGAAAGAGAAAGAGCAGGGGAGAAAGAGTGAGAAAGAGAAAGAGCAGGGGAGAAAGAGTGAGAAAGAGAAAGAGCAGGGGAGAAAGAGTGAGAAAGAGAATGTTTTCTAAAGAAACTTTTCTATTGTTAATTGTTCACAGAGTGAAATTAGTGTTTATAAAACATCGATGTGTCTGGCTTCAACATGCTCTCTGTTCCTTGGCTGCTCATCCTCTAAGAGGGGTTCAGGTGTGTGTGTGTGTGTGTGTGTGTGACAATAATGTGCAGGGTCAAACTGCCCAGCGTAGGCTGCATCCGCGGCTCACCGGGGGCTTTACAGAGCCACAACAAAGCTGAGCTTTCATAACGTCGCTCCCCCTTCCACATCAACACGGCACATATGGCACATCCCTCTGAATAGAATCTAAAGCTTAACGACTGCACTGTGTACGACTAATGTAGCCCCAACATACACGCAGGAGAGAAAGAGAAGCCACACAAACGCACAGACACGCACGCATACACATCCGCCCATTCAGAGCCGGCTATTCGTCAGCCCACACGCGGGGTTTCATAATAGCGCCTGACCCACGCTAGCACAGATCGCAGTCTTGATAATTAGGCATTTCAAGAATCATAAAAGAACATTTTGCTCGATAGGAGAATTAAACACCGTCTCTCCAAAGGTGCTCGCGCGCACGTGTGTGCCTGCGAGAAAATAAAGCTACCCAAACACAGCGATATTATGAGGCTAATAGAGAGTGAATGAGAAGAATGACAAGAAGGTGCATTCAGCTGAGCTGCGGCCTTGAAGGAAAGACATTCCGCTAATGAAATTAACGTATTTAGACTGCGGTGAGGGCGCCGCGTCCTGATTCACTCAGACGCAATTCAGCGTGTCCGTATCGGCGTCCGTATGGCTGTGCGGATAGAGGAACTTTTCTCACTCGCTCAGAGACGCAAAGAGAAAAGAGAAAAGACAAGGAGAGCAGGGCACAAGAGGAAACAGAGAGACAAAAAAAGGGAACATGATGGAGGTGAAAGAGTTTACCTGAACAGGCCCGATGCTTTTGTTCCGTCCTCCTGGCATGCCATCCTCTCTGATCGCTAAAACACACAACACGACAATCCGCAGCTTAGAAATGATTCATAATTGATTACAGAGCAGGGAGCAAATCAGGCAGGGGTTCAGCTGTCGTGGTAACTGACTAAAATGTGAGAGATTAAAATGTAATATGTGCTTAACGGGGGGGGGGCACGGTGGCTTAGTGGTTAGCACGTTCGCCTCACACCTCCAGGGTTGGGGGTTCGGTTCCCGCCTCCGCCTTGTGTGTGTGGAGTTTGCATGTTCTCCCCGTGCCTCGGGGGTTTCCTCCGGGTACTCCGGTTTCCTCCCCCGGTCCAAAGACATGCATGGTAGGTTGATTGGCATCTCTGGAAAATTGTCTGTAGTGTGTGATTGCGTGAGTGAATGAGAGTGTGTGTGTGTGTGCCCTGCAATGGGTTGGCACTCCGTCCAGGGTGTATCCTGCCTTGATGCCCGATGACGCCTGAGCACAGGCTCCCCGTGACCCGAGGTAGTTCGGATAAGCGGTAGAAGATGGATGAATGAATGAATGAATGAATGTGCTTAACACCGCAATCTTCTCTCAATGTTCTCTCTGGAAGTTTTCTATCGTTTCTACTTTCATACAGGAAGGTAGAAATGTTCTGGGTTCAAATAAATAATGTACAAAAAAAATTAAAAAAAACCCACTAATGATTCTTCTTCAAATGATTCTTTATAAGTGCATAAAAAAAATGCGTCTTTTATTAACGGACAACGAACTCAGGGGCGAAGATTGCTAACAGATTCACTGTCGGAAGGTGAACGAAATGAATCGACTTCACATTAGCAAGTCTCTGCTTCAGCGTTCTGAATCTTTTATTTATAGTTTTAACTCAGGACTAAAGCCGCGTTCACACTGCAAGTCTTACTGCTCAATTCGGATATTTTGCTCAGATCTGATTTTTTTTTGTTTGTCTGTTCACATTACCTTTTAAAATGTGGCCTATATCAGATACCAGTGTGAACTGTTTGCTGTTTCGAACTGACCCGCATGTGCAAACGAACAATAACAATGACGTCACACGCAGCACGCCGTTACTCTAAAGTTGGCGAGGTTATGGAGGGAGTAAGCATGTTCGCTTTTCTTTCTAAATGTTTGTGTAATGGCAGCGCAGAGACGCAGTGTTTTGAAAATTTTCGGATGTCGAGGGCAACTTTTGATGATTTGATCCATTTTGTAGGCGTAGTCATGTTTGTGTTTTTTGGTCACTTGACCCCAAAAAAATCAGATTTGGGCCACTTTTACCTGCAGTCTGAACGTGGCCTAAAAGAGCTTGGAACATTGCGTGTGTTTTCACAGACTGTCCACTAGGGGGCGACTCGTGTTCGATTAAAAGGCAATGCACCGTTTTCACTCCTTGTTTCTGTTCTCTTTGGAATAAAGAAGTAAACTCGAGACTCTAAATGATTT
>NC_083470.1:25230121-25242621 GCF_030014155.1 Tachysurus vachellii | reverse complement strand
CAGAAATTTCCAGTTTGACACAATGTACAAAAAAGTTAATAGTGAGTAAAGATGGCTTTCAACCTCAGTTGGAAGTTAAGTCCTTGCTGAAAAGTTAAAGCTGCCACACGGACACACACACCCACAGACACACACCCACGGACACACACACCCACACGGACACACACACACACACACACACACACACGGACACACACACACACACACGGACACACACACACACACGGACATACACACACACGGACATACACACACACACACGGACACACACAGCAGGCTCTGAACCAGAAAGGGAGGAGGAATCCAAAAGGCAGCATTCAGCCTCATCTTGAACCCTTTGCCTTGGGCTGTATCTCAACCCTCCCTCCCTCCCACACACACACACACACACACACACACACACACACACACACACACAGATTGCTTAGACCCCCTAATGGCTCTATTAAATTGTGCATTGTTAGCTGGAGGTCAGGCCTGGTTTCATTCCAAACTTCAGAAGGAGACTGTGTTGCCAGATCAGCATTTTTTACACACCACTGCTGCACAACAGCTGTTCGTGTTTGAGATAAACACACACACACACACTGCATACACTGTACACACCAGCCAGGTGGACCGCATCATCAGTGTCTTCCACATAACGTTCTCCATAGCCTTTTTAAAAAAGTGAAATGTTTTGAAACGTCCTAAATCGTTTTAAAGTGGAGGTTCTGGGTAAAACAATAAGGATTAAAGGTACAATAGGTGTAACTCTGACGCTGGCAACAAGAAAAAGTTTTTATTTCTATTCCGAAATATTTATCTGATTTTATTCGGTGTGCAAAAACGTGTTCTGTTTTTTTCCTTTAATCATAGGATTATTCAAAAAACAATTATACTAATACTAATCTAGTCACAAGGAGGTGGAAGATACCATTGTTGTTCCTGGTGTGTGTGTGTGTGTGTGTGTGTGGTGTGGGGGATATGCTAATGTACATTCGTTTCGGAGGATGGGAAGATGTAGGAGCGCGGCTAGAAAATGGAGGATGGGTTCAGAGAGATAGAAAGATAGAGAGAGAGAGAGAGAAGGAGGGGACAAGAAATCTTTCTTGAATTAGAATAAAACTGCTTTAGAGTTTCATTCTGTTCTTTTCCACTCGTTCTCCAAGCCATGAGAAAAGAAAAAACGTGGACACACTTTCAGGAACACAAATAATGGAGCGTAATGACCTTTAAAGCTTTATACTTTAATGTTGTTTTTTTTTTTTTAAAGACTGAACCAAATCCAGTGTGAATGAATGAATGAATGAATGAATGGATGGATTGCATAAGAAAGCGCTCCACTTCCTCCCCCTCTGAGCACCGAAGCCATCTCAGCTTCTCTCATTAGCATTTGTTAATGAAGTCATCTGCTTTTGGGTTTCAGCTACCGCCGTGCTTCCATACAGTGCTGTGAAAAAGTATTTGCCCCCCACCGGATTCTCGGATTCCCTCGCTTGCCGTGTGCTCGTCACAGAGAAGGCTTTTGTGACGTGACGTACGGCTAAGTACGGTGACCCATACTCAGAATTTGTTCTCTGCATTTAAACCCATCCAAAGTGCACACACACAGCAGTGAACACACACACACACCGTGAACACACACACACCGTGAACACACACCCGGAGCAGTGGGCAGCCGTTTATGCTGCGGCGCCCGGGGAGCAGTTGGGGGGGTTCGGTGCCTTGCTCAAAAGGCACCTCAGTCGTGGCCGACCCGAGACTCGAACCCACAACCTTAGGGTTACGAGTCAGACTCTCTAACCATTAGGCCATGACTTGCCCCAAATACCTCTGGAATAAAACCAGGATTTTTTTTTAAAGGAACAATTTCGTTTCAGCCGTCAGAAATGAACATGTTTCAAAAACACCTTTCTTCTGTGTGTGTGTGTGTGTGTGTGTGTGTGTGTGTGTGTGTGTGTGTGTGTGTGTGTGTGAGAGAGTGTGTGTGTGTGTGTTTGTTTATTCACTACATTGGAGTTACACGTCTTAAATCTTCAAACACGGTCTGAGCTACGGAAAACTTCCGGCTCGTGTTTAAGGTTTTCTAATAATAAAGTCATCTGAGTAACAACAACAACAACAACAACAACAACAAAACTAGCAGAAACATTTTACAAGCATTTTGTTCAGGATTTTTTTTGCTCAGATTTAAGCCTAGACTTGGACTGATGCATCGATTCGGGTCCGTTTGCATGATGCTCTTACGTCTGCTTCATCTTAGAAACATTATTGTGCTAATTAAGAAAAATAAATAAATATAATTTATAAATAAATAATAATAAAACAAAGCGCCTCCGCTTAGGAGGAGGAGGAGGACTCACAAGAACTTCCTAGTGTGTGTTATTTTTCTGCCCTGTGGACTTTCTGTAGCTATTATAGTCACGATCAATGTGGGAGATATGTGCAAACATCACAAGATCGCTCTCCACTCTATTGATCCACCATCAGCGAGATAACCTCAGCTTTAATCCTCCAGAACGTCCTGCTGAACCTCTGCTTCTTATCTCTGACACGAGCTGCACAGAGACACACACTTTGATCTGAGACCTTGGAATTTCTGACTTTGTGCATAACTGAGGTGTGAGAGAATAAAAGAGAGAGAGTAAAAAGAGAGAGAGAGAGAGAGAGAGAGAGAGAGAGAGAGAGAGAGTAAAAGAGAGAGTAAAAAGAGAGCGACAGAGAGAAAGAGAAAGTATGAGAGAAAGAGAGTAAAAGAGAGAGAGCAAATAGAGTGAGAGAGAAAGCGAGAGAGAGAGCAAATAGAGTGAGAGAGAAAGCGAGAGAGAGTGTAAAAGAGAGAGAGTAAAAGAGAGAGAGAGAGAGAGAGAGAGAGAGAGAGTAAAAGAGAGAGAGAGAGAGTAAGAGAGAGAGAGAGAGAGAGAGAGAGAGAGAGAGAGAGAGAGAGAGAGTAAAAGAGAGAGAGAGTGTGTGTGTAAATGGGAGATTTGAATGAAGGCCAAAGTCTGGACGTTTTCTGCAAACAAGCACAATTCCAAGGTTTTGGAAGCTTGGTGTGAAATACACAGTGTGTGTGTGACTAATACACAGTGTGTGTGTGTGACTAATACACAGTGTGTGTGTGTGACTTTAATACACAGTGTGTGTGTGACTAATACACAGTGAGTGTGTGACTTTAATACACAGTGTGTGTGTGACTAATACACAGTGTGTGTGTGTGTGTGTGTGACTTAATACACAGTGTGTGTGTGACTTTAATACACAGTGTGTGTGTGACTTTAATACACAGTGTGTGTGTGTGACTTAATAATACACAGTGTGTGTGTGTGTCTTAATAATACACAGTGTGTGTGTGACTTAATACACAGTGTGTGTGTGTGACTTAATACACAGTGTGTGTGTGTGTGGCTTAATACACAGTGTGTGTGTGTGTGTGACTTAATACACAGTGTGTGTGTGACTTAATACACAGTGTGTGTGTGACTTAATACACTGTGTGTGTGTGACTTTAATACACAGTGTGTGTGACTAATACACAGTGTGTGTGTGTGTGTGTGTGTGAGACTTTAATACACAGTGTGTGTGTGAGAGACTTTAATACACAGTGTGTGTGTGTGAGACTTTAATACACAGTGTGTGAGTGTGAGACTTTAATACACAGTGTGTGTGTGTGTGACTTTAATACAGTGTGTGTGTGACTTTAATACACAGTGTGTGTGTGTGTGTGACTTTAATACACAGTGTGTGTGTGTGTGAGACTTTAATACACAGTGTGTGAGTGTGAGACTTTAATACACAGTGTGTGTGTGACTTTAATACACAGTGTGTGTGTGTGTGTGACTAATACACAGTCACCGCACTTCGAGTTCAAAGACGCAGAACAAAGATATTTACGGTAAAGTGGTCTGAGAAGCGTTTTATTATGAATCAATGCAGCATTAAATCCTGCGTGTGTGTTGGAGAAATCGAAAAGTCTGTGCCAAGGGTGCCAATATTTAAACCTCTGTATTCCTGTGTTTGTGTCCTGGTGCAAGGATGTGTGTGTGTGTGTGTGTGTGTGTGAGCGTCTTGCTGTCAGACCAACAAGCTGATGATCGGAGGTGATGTGATCGGAGGATTCTGATGATGTCAGAAAAGGGTCTTTTATCGAAGGTGTGTGTGTGTGTGTGTGTGTATGGCACTCTGATTGCATTTTGAACTGAGACACTGAGGTAAAGGTGTGTGTGTGTTTGTGTGTGTGTGTGTGTGTGTGTGTGTGTGTTTGGCACTCTGATTGCATTTTGAACTGAGACACTGAGGTAAAGGTGTGTGTGTGTGTATGGCACTCTGATTGCATTTTGAACTGAGACACTGAGGTAAAGGTGTGTGTGTGTGTGTGTGTGTGTGTGTGTGTGTGTGTGTGTGTGTGTGTGTGTGTGGTGTTGCGGTATAAACAATCATCAGAGTGAATGGGTTTGCTATCTCACTTCAACCATGTTTTCCAGACCTCCTCTACAGCTATTGATCCACACACACACACACACACAGGTTTGAGTCCCTTCCCCCATAAGTATGCACACACACCGGCACGCGCACACACGCACACACACACACACACACGTAGATATCAGCCTACACGTCACCCCCTCACCACCCAGTCCACCCACGGATGCCTCCGAGAGGTGACTTCCTGCCTGGAAGAGTGACTGATTAGACAGAGAAATGGAGAAAGGCAAAAGTGGAAGCAGAGAGGGGGCGGGGGGGGGGGGAAGACCCTGAGAGATCTTCATCCCCTCCCTCCTGTTGGTAACAATAACACAGGAGTAGGGCAGGGGCAGCTCGCTCAATAGGATTAGCAGCGGAGGTGGGGCTTTGTACAGTAAAGGCTTTAGAACCACACACACACACACACACACACACACACACACACACACACACACACACACACACACAGCTGTTTTCAGCCACCATTCGTATTCAACCCTCTTTCGCAGCCAAACCGAGCGAGCTTTATTCCAAAAAGATCCACAAAAATAAATAAATCAATTAATTAATTAATGCTACCCTTAAAGGTTCCTTCAAGCCGCTGAAACGTCACGGAGCGTGCGAGCGCATCACAATCCCACCAAATGGATGGAAAGAAAACAATGGAGGGAGCACACTTCACGCCTCGTATCGCGACGTGACGAGATCATCGCATCAGATCCCGGCCGAGGAAGCCGGCGAGAAACGTCGAGGTGTAGGAGGATTAGCATAAAACTAACATTCGCACTTTCCCCAAAGCTAATATCACGTCACGTCAGAGCGATTGGAGGAGGTTAACGATGGAGGGAAAAATAAATACAATTGTTTATTTAAAATAATATGTAATATGTGTAATATGTAAATATTTTGTTGTAGGGTAAAAAAAAAAACAAAAAAACAAAACATTTTTTATCATCGACTTTTTGATGAGATTTTGCTGAGATTTTTTTTTGTTGTTCTGAGCAAATGTTACGATGCAGGTTTTATGATCAGCTGAAGAGGAACTCAAGTCAAAGTGATAAAACCTGGGAGGAATGAGGGGTGAAGTTTGGGCTACAGTAGGAGGGGGGCAGGTCTGTGTGTGTGTGTGTGTGTGTGTGTGTGTGTGTGTGTGTGTGTGTGTGTGTGTGTGTGTGTGTGTGTGTGTGAGGATTTTTTTTTTTAACCAGATGAGCACCAGGTCCTGCTGACCCCCGCTCCTCATTCCTCACTGCCTGAACAAAGCTACTCTGAAAACCTTTTCCAGATGGGATGCAGACTGCATACCACACAGCAACCACACACACACACACACACACACACACACAAACACCTAACATCATGCAAGCTGCATAAAGAAACATAACATCAGTCAACAACACAACAACGTTCACGTTATTAGCCTTAAAGTGCAGCCAGGACCAGGATGTATTTTCAGCTCTCTACATCATAACCGCAGAGCCAGCTGTTTCCATTTCCTCTGTTATGTAATACCCCTGACCATAACTCGCTCGTTCACACACACACACACACACACACTCTAGGCCTGTACTAGCTTATCATCATAACTGTAACAGATCAATTGTTATTGCGTCATTTATTAACAGAAAACAGAAATCTCCCTATTGCACCTTTAATCAACACACACACACACACACACACACACACACACACACACACACACAACTCAAGACAGTCTGTATTACATCCACTCGCTACATTCACCATTCATTTAAACCTCAGAGCTTTACCTCTGACACACGTTTGTACACTTCTCTCTGGTTCACTCACCTTCCCATGAATCCATCTGATGTCTCTCCTGCCATTCAGTCATAAGTGTATCCTCATCGGGAAAGGCTTAGGCCTCATGACGCTCCTCTCTCTCTCTCTCTCTCTCTCTCTCTGTCTGTCCTTCTTCTTCTAGTCTTTCTCTCGCCTGCTGTCTTCTACTCTCCTGTCCTGTCCTGTCCTGTTCTCTCCTCTCAGCTCCTTCTGGCTCTGATCCTCCCTCCTCCTGGTCAAGCCTGCTGGTCACTCTCAGTCTGGTCACATGACCACTGAGTTCAGGCCCCAGGGGTCATGGCATGGCCAGAGGGCCAATGACGTTGTGGGGGGTTATCTGAGTGGAACTGATAGCCTTGTTTTTTTCTCCCCCTCCTTCCCTGCTGCTAAACAATACAGGCCTCCTCCCTTCTCTCTCTCTCTCTCTCTCTCTCTCTCTCTCTCTCTCTCTCTCTCTCTCTAAAATGACCAACTGCTTGACTGCCTACATTTTTGTAAATATAATCGCACGACTTTTGTGTGTTAGCTGCAAAGGCACCATCTTGTTAATGAACCCCCACCAGCACACACACACACACACACACCACTTCCCTCCTCCTCCTCCTCCTCACCGCTAGCTACACATAAGAAGCTTTTCACATTCAAATGCAACAGGAGAGTCAGAAAGGGGAGGAGGAGGAGGAGGAGGATGACAGGAGCTGAGCTGGACTTTGTCATGTAGAGGTGGAGAAGAAGAAGGGAGGGGATGAGGGGGGAGAGAGGGAGTTGTGTGTGTGTGTGTGTGTGTGTGTGTGTGTGTGTGTAGTAAGAGTGGCGTCGAGTATGAATGAAGGCAGCAGAGGTTCAAGTTTCTGCTGCAGCTGTCCACCCGTGCCTGAGCTCGGCCCTGCAGCTACTCCGGACACCCAAGACGAGCTTCTTAATTACCGCTAAGAGCTCGTGCGAGCAAAACAAAACAAAAAAACAAAATAAAATCATGAAAGACAAACACAAAAAGATCAACACTGCGCAAAAAAAAAAAAAAAAAAGTCACACGTTACAGCTTGATGATATTCACCCAAAAAAATTTTGGACAAAATCATTGTACAAAAATGTCTCTCTGCACATGCTTTATATTTATTTAATAATACTAAATAAATAAATAAATAAATAAACCTGAATCTCAGCTACCTTTTGTCCAAAAAGTCGGTATTTTCTAGGACAAGCCTGTCAGTAAACACGAATAAAAATATTAATATCTAAGGGGCTTTTTACACCTGGTCACTTCATGAGTTTTCTGTGATCAGATATCTACCCGATGGTAAAAAGACCAGGTCTAAATGCCCTCAAACGTTTTGGAGACGGATATAAATCCGACGGTTCAAATCCCTTCAGGAGGTGGTCTGGGACGCGTTTCAGATGAAACTGGACAGGTGTAAATGAATGTGGTTGTTCAAGCCACAGACGTCAGCGCTATACTCCTCCCAAACGGAAGTACGTCACTCGCAGGTGACTCATGAGTCGTGCGTCGCGCCAGAAACGGAAATGAAGTAAAATATATTTGCATTTTTTGGCGGGAGTAGAAAGATCGGATCGATATCCGATTCGCCGAGACGCGTTTATGTGGCCTGATGTAAACGGAACAGTTTTAACAAATCTGATAGCTATTGGATCAGAGAAAAAGTGACCGGGTGTAAAAAGGCCCTAATACACTTTATTAGGTTGTGATCTAATCCCCACATCTCACTCCTGCTTCATATGAACTCCACTCTTACTCTGCTGATTTTCCACACAGAATATGTAGAGAGAGCTTTATATAAGATACTTCAACGGAAAGGTGAACGATAAATAAAGTTAAAACTGAAAGACGAGCGCCGGCTCGGAGTGACGAAGACAGAAGGAAACAGACGAAGACAGAAAAAGACGTGGAGGTGACTTTCAGATTCTTGAAAAACTCTTTTACTTTCCGACACATTCGAGAGTCCAAAGAGATCTTTTGTATCTTGTCTCAGGGTTCAGAGTCTCTCCTGAGTAACATTACACTGTTAGCGTGTGTGTGTGCGTGTGTGTGAGACATGTGCTGATGTCAGTACCTCACTGTACTGATATTGCAGATACCTCACAAAATCGCCACTAGATGGTGTGTGTGTGTGTGTGTGTGAGAGAGAGACGTGCTGATGTCAGTACCTCACTGTACTGATATTGCAGACACCTCACAAAATCGCCACTAGATGGTGTGTGTGTGTGTGTTATTTGACAGAGAAGGCTTATGAGTATTTAATCTACAGGATAAAGAGTTTTACCCACTGAACACAATAATAAAAGTCGTGTGAGATCCTGAGAATCCCGAGCTGTTAACGTTCAGCTGTTGGATATTATTCTGGAACATAATCATCTAAATGAGTAGTAATTTCTACTGAACCCTGAAAAAATGCTTCCACCTTTTCTTCTTCTAGTCCGTCAGGGTGTCGTGACAGAACACCGCGTTGTATTTGCCTCTCATCTTTCCACCTGCTCACGTGTTCAGTCTGCGTGCAGAAGGTTGTGTCTTGAGACCTCGAGAAGACGAACCCTCTCCTCCACCAGTCTGCTGAACGTAGCGACGTGTGTAGAGATGACGTTAAGTACGGTTTGTAAAGACTTCTGTATAAACGTGAGGACATGCTGCTGTGGGAGAGATGATGATGTTCCTCTGTTCCCTGTCAATCACAGCGACACTGTGTGTTAGGTGTGTTTGGTGGGACGTGTCCTCGCGTGAGGATTCACGTATAAACACCCGAAGATTTGGGGCTGTTTGTGTTCAGCTGGTCACGTGAGCTGGAGCTTTGTGTTGAGATATGAAATCCTGCACGATCCCAACAGATCACTGAGCCCTTTGTGGTGAAATCAGGAGCCGGGCGTAACGGAGGCGGTTTGAACGACGGGAGCCGTGCGCTTCTTCCGTGTGACCTTGACTAAACTCCCTGATGAAGCGGAATTCCTGTCGCGGAGGTTAAACGTGGCCGCGGCGCCGCTTAATTCCTCTCGGTCTCGTGTGAAAAGACTTTCAAGCTAATTAGCATGGTTGGAGTAATTAATCTTATTAGGATGTTAACCCTGAGAGAGCAGCGTGAGCACGCGGAGGACTAATGAAGGTTACAAGACGTGTGTGTGTGTGTGTGTGTGTGTGTGTGTGTGAGGATAAACAGTGGTGTAAATCGAGGTGACCTTGGTGTGTAGCCTGTAAAACATGATCAAACGACATGAAGGAGGAATTAGCCCGTGTGAAGGGGACGTATGTCACCCTTGACCTTGTATATCTGCCCCCCCTCCCCCCCACCCCCCGTGGCCCCGGCTCACTGTGGCAAGGATGAATGGCGTAATCAGGCGCTTTGACCTCAGGGTCAAAGATGACAGAAGTACGCAGCGTTTCCTGTCAGTGTGTGTGTGTGTGTGTGTGTGTGTGTGTGTGTGTTCAGAGCAGGGTCAGAGCTAGGTTATCTGCGCATGTCACTGAGCTCATCAACATCATGTTCCGTGTACAGATGATCAAACACACACTGATGGCATGCACACAATTACAAAACACACCTTTCACTCACACACACTCTCCCTCTCTCTCTCTCTCTCTCTCTCTCACACACACAGTTTCATTTCATTCAATAGATAAAGGAAGAAAGAAAGAAAGAAAGAAAGAAAGAAAGAAAGAAAGAAAGAAAGAAAGAAAGAAAGAAAAAGAATATATGTTAATATAAAGGGGGAGAGAGCGAGAAAGACACGCAGAATGAGAGAAAGAGGGAATAGAGAGCGAGAGAGAGAGCGAGATAGAGAGAGATAGAGTGAGAGAGAGCGAGATAGAGAGCAAGAGAGAGAGAGAGAGAGAGAGATAGAGAGAGCAAGAGAGAGAGAAAGAGAGAAAGAGAGAGAGAGAGAGAGAGAGAAAGAGAGAGAGAAAGGGAGATAAAGAGAGAGAGAGAAAGAGAGAAAGAGAGAGAGCGATAGAGAGAGAGCGATAGAGAGAGAGAGAGCGAGAGATAAAGAGAGAGAAAGAGAGAGAGAGAGAGAGAAAGAGAAAGGGAGAGCGAGATAGAGAGAGAGATAAAGAGAGAGAGAGAGAGAGAGAGAGAGAGAGAGAGAGAGAGAGAGAGAGAGAGAGAGAGAGAGAGAAAGGGAGAGCGAGATAGAGAGAGAGAGAGAGAGAGAGAGAGAGAGCATTGTGTCTCCCTGCACTGCTACACAGTGACCAGCAGAGTGCAGCAGAAACACAAGGTTTAAGAGAAATCGGTCACTAAACGCAGAGCTCAGGACAAAATACAGAAGACATCTGCTTCCACAGATGTTCCATCATTACCACCGGTAATAAATGACCAAACAGTGTTCACAGAGTATAAATAAAACACACACAAGCTAAAAGGTTCCTCTGTGTCATTATTACTGTAAAATATCCAGGATTCCATTTACACTGAGGTTTTTATTTCATCCAGGCCAGTCAACGAAGTCAACAAAAAACTGCAAACCATGCAAGTTTCCACAGAGCCACCAGAAACTAGTGGTGAGCAACGGTTCGAAGAAGAAGAACAGAGTGTCACACACCTACACACACTCAGAGAGAGAGAGAGAGAGAGAGAGAGAGAGAGAGAGAGAGAGAGAGAGAGAGAGAGAGAGAGAGAGAGAGAGAGAGAGAGAGAGAGAGACAGAACTGAACATGAGAGCTGAAAGTGCTAAAAGCAGTCAGTATAAATAAAACACTCAAGTGACAAAATAACAGAGTGGAATTAACTACAGCGTTCTGTTCAGTCATGTGAATGTCTGTCATCATTTCCCCGTCAGCTGTGTGTGTGTGTGTGCGTGTGTGTGTGTGTGTGTACTGTCAAGGGAAGAACAGGGAAGTACAAAAACACCACCAACATAATCAACTAAAAACTATGACTCAACTCAGACACACAACAAGCTTCGTTGTGAATCAGCCGAAACTCATCCTCCGACCTTTGGAATCATCATCATCATAAAAAGCCCTGAGTCACTGTTGGATGTTAAGATAAGCACGATGGCGGCCTGAACTCTGGACCTCGGCGTCTCCCTTTTACCGTCTTGCGCCTGATGATTTAAAGCGAGCGGCTCTGTTCGGCTGATCTCTAACTTCACGCTTTATTTTCATTTCAGCGAGCAGAGAAAGCGCCACGGGGTCCATCGCTATAAATCTGTCAGTGTGGAGAGCTTTTAACACACACACACACACACACACACACACACACAGACGCATGCACACACACACACACACAGACACACACACAGACGCATGCACATGCACACACAGACGCATGCACACACAGAGACACACACAGACGCATGCACGCACACACATGCATGCATGCACACAGACACACACACACAGACACACACACAGACACACACAGACACACACACAGACCTTCGTCGCAGTGACTAAGCATCCAAATTTACACAAATGTACCACAGCATGTTCTGGGATTAGTCAGGAGTGTGTGTCTTTTCTGCAGAATGAAACACATGATAAATATGATGCTAATAATGCGATACGAATGATCTAAGGACGATTTAAGAGCCTTATAACCCCTTACACCTGCTCGAGCTGTATACCGGCAGACAGCGAGGCTAACGTAACTGACAAGCAGCTTACAGCCACCTTTTTAGCCAACATCTCTATAGTAATACAGTCTGGTTCTAATCTAATCTGTAGCTTTGATGCAGTTCTATAGCAATTTAGTCTGGTTCTAATCTAATCTACAGTTCTAATGCATCTCTACAGTAATACAGTCTGGTTCTAATCCAATCTGTAGCTCTAGTGCAGTTCTATAGCAATTTAGTCTGGTTCTAATCCAATCTACAGTTCTAATGCATCTCTACAGTAATACAGTCTGGTTCTAATCCAATCTGTAGCTCTATAGCTCTAATGCAGTTCTATAGCAATTTAGTCTGGTTCTAATCCAATCTACAGTTCTAATGCATCTCTACAGTAATACAGTCTGGTTCTAATCCAATCTGTAGCTCTATAGCTCTAATGCAGTTCTATAGCAATTTAGTCTGGTTCTAATCTAATCTACAGTTCTAATGCATCTCTACAGTAACACAGTCTGGTTCTAATCCAATCTGTAGCTCGAATGGCATTTCTATAGTAATATAGTCTAGAGTTCTATTCCACATGAATATAGACTGTAGTTCTAATCTAATCTGTAATAGGTTCCAATAGTAATATAGTCTACAGTTTTAATCTCATTTACAGTTCTAATGTGATTCTACTTTAACATCGTCTAAAG
>NC_083470.1:25200121-25225121 GCF_030014155.1 Tachysurus vachellii | reverse complement strand
TGTAATTAGGCAGATGGATGGATAGAATGGGTGGATGGATGGAGGCACAGACGAATAGGAGGATGGATTTTCAGAGTGAATGGATAAACGGACGGATAGAACGGATGGAGTACTGGACGGGACTCAAGAATCAGTGGCAGAAAGACGGACAGAAGAACGGATGGACAGAAGGACTGGTTGGATGACTGGAGTGACTGAAGGGCATCTTTCCCCAAAAGACACCATCAGTCCTCTGTAATAAAAACCAAGGTTAGGGCTCATGTTCTTGCGATATCCTGATCATGTCACAGACATCAGAGGTCCATCCGTCCATCCATTCTTCCATAATTAGCCGTGCTTTCAAGGTGGAAGGAACAGCAAACTCTCTCATTCGTTCGCAGTCACGGTGACAACAACCCATCGTGAGCCCCGGTGAGTTCGTGTACGTAGAAGAGGGTAGATAGCTGGTTCTTCTGATGCAGTTGTGCAGCTCTGGAATGCAGAATGTGGGGCTTTACGTGCCACAAATGAAGCTTGTACTTTTTCTTACTTCGCCCACTCTAGCTGGCACCCGTGGCATTACAGGAGACAGAAGGGCAGGCTGATGAACTACTGTACAAGATGGTCAGATTGGGCAGAAAAAAAAAAGTGTGTGAAAGCCGTCGTCCACCACAACACGGTGTTAATCACACTGACTGAACGCTCGTGTAGACGGTTGCGTAAAAATAAATGAGGCATTGTGTGCGAGAGCTGACTTTAATTCCTTCCTCGTTCCTCATCGTGCTGGAATGCAGAAAAACCTCCTACTACATAATCATCACAAGTCTGCTAGACTGCTGCCTGTCTAGACTAAGGTGTGGGTTTTGCCATACGGCGTTTCACTGAGAGGAGCGTGTGATGCATGCTGGGGGTTTATGTGAGAGTTGTAATGCAGTCGCAGACAAGCTTGATTTAGATCAGACTTAATTACCAGACTTAATTGGTAATTGCAGTGTGAGCTTCTGACGCACTCACGGCAAACGCTACACATCATGATGTACGATGATCCGAGGTGTCTTTTGTTTCAGGTTTAAATAGGCTCCTCGACGCTTCTCCGTGCGAGTGGCGCACAAGACGCCGGAACAGCCCACGTTGGAGCAAGAACTAATGGTTTCTCAAGAACCCGACGTTCATTAATATTTATTAAATAAACCTGCTCAGGAAGATGCAGAATAATCGGGAAATGTCAGTCGTTCGTTTACGTTAAAGGTGGGGTCTCCGATTTTTGAAAGCCAACGTTGACATTTGAAATCACCAAAACAAACACGCCCCTAACCCAAACGGGTCCCACCCCTGTATCGATAGCTCCGCCCACACATACATACGTAACCCAGGCAACTAATGGAAAGAAATGTGTCTTTATCATAGCTGAAGGGAAGAACAATACGATTGCAGATAAACAAACAAGCAAAAATGACACACAAGTATAATCATGTAAAGGACAAAGGCATATATTAGTTCTGTGTAACAAAACAAAACCAACGTTACTCACCTATCGAGAAGGAAAAAAGCGCCTCGGCGTCTTAAGTAAAGTCGGTCACATGTTCACAGATTGGAGTTTCCCGAGTCAATAACTCCTGAGCTAAACACTGTTACTACACAAAACACGGTTGTAGCTGCGTCTCTACATTACTACGATAGAAAAGAGATGTTATTTGTGTAGTAACAGTGTTTAGCTCAGGAGTTATTGACTCGGGAAACTCCAATCTGTGAATATGTGACCAACTTCCTGCTCCTTCAGTTCTCTCCAGCGCTGGAAAGCTGATCCTATATTAACACGTCCTACTTCTTACCTTATCGTAAGTCTTTCTTCTCTTTCTTTCTTTGTTTTTATCCTCCATGTCAATGTTAAAACCGCTTTCTGCTAATGTCACACATGCGCACTGAACACTCTCTCCGCCGCATATTGACAAGCCCCGCCCCTTTCTGCTCATTGGCTACACGTTTGTTTTGATTTTTTTTTATTATTCGGCCCGACTCAGTTTTCCAAAGCGTTTCTCAAAAATCGGAGACCCTGCCTTTAACACAATGACAGTAATAAAGTAGCATACGTGATTGTAGATTTTTGGAGTGACAGATAAAATAAAATAAAGTAATAAAATAGAATCTCTCGGTATGTAGTGCTACGTTGGAGTTATTGGTCTTTAATTGCATTTTAATTTAGTCATTTAGTGCATAAGTCACAGAGTTGTTGGTCATTCAGTGCATCGGTCGTTGAAGTATTGGTCATTTAGCACATTGGTCGCTAAGTTATTGGATATTGTGTGCATTTAGCATTGGAATGTGGGTTATTTAGTGCACTGAACATTGAGTTATTGGCCATTTAGTGGACTGGATATTGTGTTATTGTTCATTTAGTCCATTACACATTGGAATATTGGTCATTTAATACACTGAACATTATTTTATCGTCAGTTAGTTCATGGGTCATTGATTTATTGTCTATTCTGTCCGTATGTCGTTGACTTAAGCACGTGTAGTTCACAATTAACACAGAAGAATGCACACGTGTCATTTTGGGCTGTAAATACAATATCATTAGTAGATTATTTTTGGATGTCATTAATTTAAACTTTACTTTTGTTCTTCGACTCTTGACATTTAAACGATTTGAAGCTGATCGTTCCAGGATTTTTTCTTTCCTTTTTAAACACAAACAAATTTTCCCGAAGCAACTGGACATTTTCCTAAACACCACATCTCTGGTTTTAACCGCTCCCGTGAATGATCTACCAACACGTTTTTTTGATCCAGCTTCAGAAATTAAACCCAGAAGCAACAGATGATCCGTTCGATCTTCATTAACCGCTTGAATACTTCCTGAATGAGGATCGACTTCCTAGTCGAGACTTCCAGAAATCCCCGCAAGTTCTGAGCTGCAGCTTTTAATAATGCGTTCAAACGAGCTGCCGATGCAACCTGAGCACGCATGGAATGGACTGTCAGCTCGGCGAATACCTGAGCGGTGCTGTACGTCTGTGAGACGTGTCGATCTTATCGGCTGCTTGCGCTTTTCTGAGCTGCACGTTGTTCTTATCAGCGCGTGTTCTCAGGTGCTCAGCAGCCTGTTGGAACCTGTATGTGGCGATAGAGCAGGTATGCGACGCTGCAGGTATGCGCTGCATATACAGTAGGTGCACAATATCATGAAATCATGCAACACCGACGCTGTTTGTCATGAAGCAATGTGTCCCTTGAGAAAAAATAAAATTGTTAGTCAGGAATTATGCGGAATTAGATGACCTAGAGATAAAAAGCTCCGCTTTCCTGAGGTAAAATTGTTTTAAATTAAAGTCAGAAATAGAGAAACGCTGTATCGGTGTGTACCGTGGATGGCACTGTACTGAGTTTTTTCAACCACTGGCTCAATGCTGACATGAAGGTTTGTTTAGCGGCTGATGCCAAGCGCAATTACACGGTGATTCCCCCATTAAAAAGTCATTAATAAACGATTCAGCGACACGTCTTGTGGGAAATGTTTCTATACCCGGCGGTTCTGTCTCATTTTCCCGCTCGCGACTCCGTTACATTGTCCGCCTGGCTAGAGCGTGCTTTGACGTTTAACAAAAGAAGGAAATGACGTGTTGATTGTTTTGTCAAGTATTAGCGCTCATCCTTAACGTTTATCACTCTAAAGCCTTTGCCCGTCGTAGCGTTCCAAATCCGAAGCCAGACGAGTGCTCTGGGTCTAAATAGCATGTTTGTGTTCTGACCCATGATGGATGATGAATATGCGCATATTTAATGAGCGATGGCTCATTTACCTCCGTATTGTAATGAACAAGCTGCGCATAGTGAGTGGATTTGGATCAGATGCTGACCCCCCCCATCACCACCAACCCCACCCTCCGTCCCCCCCAACCCCCTGGGCACAGCTTGACCCCTTTCCATACATTAATCCCAAGGCTACGATTGCGTACGCTCGGTGCTCATAGGCACTGACAAGCCAACACGCTGTCCAACCTTATATGCCAGGAATAACTCGGCCTTACGAGGCAAACCGCTAAGTGAAGGGGAAAGAAAAACAAAACAGAATTAGGCCACAGCTGTTTAGGACTGTAGGCAAAAAATCAGTCTCAATACGTCAAGGAACATTACATCAGATAAAGTGCCGGGGCTCGTGCCATGCAGTATGCGTTTCTAACAGCGTGCTGTTTTCCTCTTTTTTTTTTTTTCTTTCCCCCCTGCTTTAATCTGCAAACCTCGGTCATTATGCTAATTGGAAAGAGTGAAAAACCAGAAGCGAGGGGTAGCGAGAGATGATGGGATTTAAAAAACGGATGCTAACATCCCGCTGTGTCAGTCGAGTTCATTCGGTGATGTGAGAAAGGAAAAGAGCGCCTCGTAATGAGTTATGCTAGAGAGCGATTGTCGTTTTATTGCCTATAGAGTCTATTAAGACGGAATATGAAAACATTTACACGTTTAACCTGCTCTATGGTGTTTATTTTTCTACACTGACACTTTGCCTGTGCGCTCTAAAGGGCACTCTGTCTGTAGCTCTTGCGTTCTGCAGTCACAAGAATTCTGCATGTAAAATCTCAACGCGCTGCAGTAGGTTAATGTCTGAACGATGTACCCGAGCAGACACAGAACTCCCAGCATGCACTCTGATGCACGCATGAAACAGTAAGTAGGGCACAGGGATGAGTGTCGTTTTTTGGATGCGACAGAGATAAGTTCCGTCTGACCGGCCAATCGAAATGCGATCGCGTGACATCACGACTTGCTTCACGTACCGATAAGGATAAATATGTCGTCTTTACGGCGAGGCGCTTCGTTTCCCTGCATCTCTCGCGGACGGTTATTTCCGGTCTCGCTTGGCTACAAGGGAATTTATGTAACACACACCATCATTACTGTAACATTTATTGCTCTTGCTAAAATTCTACAAAGCTGTTTCAGGGTCAAGGGGAAATTACAGCATGTGCAGAAAAGCCTTGGGGAAGCCAAGAGAAGGTGAGAGAGAAATCTGCTAGTCTCGACTCGTGTGTGAGTCGGAATCGATCCCTCGGTCCTCGAGAGTCGAAATATAAAACGTGGCCAAGAAAACTCCCACCGTGACGCACCGTTTTGGAAGTTCTTCAGAAGCACTAGCTGACAGAACTAGGTAACCCACTAACACACTCCCTTTCTGATCCGTCTCTCGGAAGAGCCGAGTGGGAAGAGGAGAGGAAGTGTTCGCCAAGCCGGGTTTCCCCAAACCAGATCAATTATTAAAGAAGAGCAAAACCGTAGCGTGAGGAAACGTAGCGTCTCTTCTCTTCCGTTTCGTGTGAAGAGTTCTTTAGCGAGGAGCATGCAGGCTCAGATAGCCATCTTGTGTTAATCACGTAGACGCTGCTTCATTAGCACTTCAAAGAAAGCTCGAAAACAGAAACGGAGACCATTTTGTTCGTTGGCCTCGTTTTTCCAAGCCTGTAATGAATCTCGGAGGAATCGGATCAGGGTTTAAAGCCGCTCCAAACGCGGCGGTGTGGGAGTCTGTGTGCTGAATCCATATCTTTGAATGAAAGAAAAAAAAACCCCTAAGCACATCATTGAGATGTAAATGCGTCCTGTTGTTTTGACTAATGACGGCGTCTCGCAGAAGCAACTTACAGAAGCAGACGAAACATAACTCAAACATAACTCTGTCAGAATCCCTGATCGGTGAATAGTATATTATGAATAGTTTCAACACAGTAGTTAGGTAAGACAAAAGAAATGGTGTTTGATCCTAGAGGAGTGGGTGATCACAGGCCACTGAGCATCCACAATCAAAATGTAGTACAGGTCTCATCATACAAATACCTTGGTGTCTTTTTTGATGACTCACTAACATGGCAGATACATGTGGATAATCTTTGTAGTAAGATTCAACAAAGATTGCATTTTTTACGTCGTCTGAGAGTCCATGGGGTTGACCAAAAATTTATGGTCATCTTTTACCAGGCAGTAATTGAGAGTTTAATCAGGTACTGTATCACAGTATGGTTTGGGAATCAATCTGTGCAGTCGAGATCAGAGATGATACGAATGATACACACTGCTTGGAAAATTATAGGAGTGAAAGAACTGACACCATTGCAAACTATGTACGAACATGCCACTGTAAGACACGCTGAGAGGATTGTCTGTGATTTTTCCCATGTTTTGTATATGGAGTACGAGTTGTTGCCTTCTGGCAGGAGGTTCAGGGTTCCTCGCTGCTGATTAAATAAGATTTAAAAACTCTTTTATCCCAGCGTCGGTGAAGCTGTTAAATAGGGGAAGGACATAGTTGCTATTTTATGTATTCAATATCCTGTGAATTGTATCTGTCTAATGTATGTTCTGTATGATTGCAGCAGGGGTGATGGCCCAAGACAAATTTCCCTACTGGGGACAATAAAAGTTTACCTTACCTTACCTTAACACAAACTTATTAAAAGGAAAACGCTACCGTGTTCAGAGTAAAATAATACGATTAAATCAGAAAGATCACGATTGTTATAATTGTTTTGTAGTTCCTTACAGAGGAGACGATGTTTCCACCAATCAGGGATTCGGTAACTCTTTTGTACTCGGGTTTATATCCGAGAGTAAACAAGGAGCCGAGTCATACTGTGTTTAAAGAGGAATAAAGCGCTCGCACGAGACGTAAACGTCGGGATGTAAAGTCTGGAACAAAAAGTCAGACGTTTGCAGGCATCGGATAATCATCTTACTGAGATAAGGACGAGGCAAAATGGCAAACGTCACGTCAAAGTGAAAATGACGTGCGGTCTGGATCTGAGCTCGTTCGGCTTAAAGTCTGAGGGGACTTTTGATCCGACTTTTTCCCCGACGCCGTGTTCAAAGACTCGCTTTATGAGATAAAGAAGTGAAAGAGAGAAGGAAAGAAGAGAGAGATAGAAGAAAGGCTATCAGAGAGATGGTAGGAAGGAGAAGAGGAGCATCTCCTGTAAGTGAACAAGTCCAGACAGGAACATGTCCTGTGTTTGTGTTTGGTCTAGCTGTCTCCCTAGAACACACACACACAAATGCGTGCATCTACACACACACAGGGAAACATACAGGGACATGGACACACACACACACACACACACACACACACACAAATGCGTGCATCTACACACACAGGGAAATATACAGGGACATGGACACACACACAAATGCATGCATCTACACACACACAGGGAAACATACAGGGACATGGGCACACACACACAAATGCGTGCATCTACACACACACAGGGAAACATACAGGGACATGGACACACACACACACACACACACACACACACACACACACAAATGCGTGCATCTACACACACAGGGAAATATACAGGGACATGGACACACACAAATGCATGCATCTACACACACACAGGGAAACATACAGGGACATGGGCACACACACACAAATGCGTGCATCTACACACACACAGGGAAACATACAGGGACATGGATACACACATACAAATGCGTGCATCTACACACAGGGAAACATGCAGGAACATGGACACACACACAAATGCGTGCATCTACACACACAGGGAAACATAAAGGGACATGGACACACACACACACACACACACACACACACACACACAAATGCGTCCATCTACACACACACAGGGAAACGTACAGGGACATGAACACAAACACTCACGCACAGAGAGACATTCAAGCACATACACACACACACCTCAGCCTTTGTTCAGACTTGGCACTACCGTCTCAGAAGATCTGGTCACAAGTGGACGATGGAGACTCGTTTGATTCATTCACACTTTACTCAGTTCCCCAATGTCACTTCAATAGCAGTCTCAAAAACATGTAAATGAGAAGAGTTTGAGGTTAGCTGTTGGGAGTGACTTTTTAAGGACGAACTCGGGCACGATTCCTGACTGATGTAACAGAAGAATGTTCACCTGCTCTGAGCGAAGTATGGCTAGAATCCAACACAGCAGTCCTGCCTGTGCTCTCTGTGAACAAGGGAGGGAGCGAGAGACAGAAAGACAGCTCTGGTCTTTCAATCTCAGGTCATGCTTTCTTGCTTGTTTTAGATTCTGTTCGGAGGAAACTGAATCAAATCGCGTCATACTGCAGCAGATTCAGCGGAATCGTCAAAACGATTCGTTACCGTACGAATTTCCAAATGAATCAGAAATTGCATCGTGGCAAATTCAGTGTTCAGACTCTAAGACAAACCGAAAAATTCAGATTGCGTCACCAAATATAAAATCACTGTCCTGTGAATCGAATTCATGTCAGAATTGTGGCAGAATCAAATACCGAATCGTTGACTCATGAATCAAATCAGATTTGATTTTAAGGTCAAATATCGAAATACGGCGTTATGAACGGAAATCGTATAGTTCGTCTGGATGCGTGAGTTTTACACCGATAATAAGGTGCAGAGCTGATGTTTTTCTTCCTGTTCTTCGTCTGAAAAAAATCAGACGGGAAACGTCATGTGAGCTGAAGCGGATTTTAATGCCGGATTTGTACAGGGTATAAAGGGAGCTTTAAGTCCATCACGCTGGCTTCAGTGACCCCCAATGAAAGGAAATTCCCCACTCAAGACATCCCCAACACACACACGACCTTGAGAGCACAGTTCAAAGAGCACAAACACAAGAATACAGAGCAGAGGATCAAAGACAAAAGCTAAACAAGACATCGTTCTAGTCATAACAGCTTCAGATCAAAGATGGTTTTTATTATAAAATAAAATGCCTGAGTTAATTTCAAGAGAGTCATTTTATTTCAATTCACAGTAACGAAGTGAGCAAGCTAACTGGTTCGGCGTCCAAAGCCATGTAGGAGCCCGTGTTTTATTGTTGCTAAAAAGTTAGCATTTCTAAAACCAGATAATTAAACAAAAAAAAATAAAATAAATAAATAAATAAATAAATAAATAAATACATTTTCACTTATTCACTATTTATTGAGGTTTTTTTTTGTTTTTTTTTTGTGCTTATGCCTTCGACTCGGGGCTTTTCCCTGTCTTTCTGCACAGTGTGTTATTATTAGACAACAGAAATGCTGCTGCTTCTTTTTTTTTTTTGTGTGTGTAAGAATTAAATGTAAGAGTATTCCCACAATGCGCTCGCTCTCTTCCCGCCAGACACGCTCTAAACTAGGACATCACGTCGTGGGGAACGGCGATGCGCTTCAAATGCATCTTTTATACGTCGGCATCCTAAAAGCATCGCAAGATAGAACTCTTGTGGAGAAATATAAAAAAAGGAAAAGAAAAGAAAAAAAAAGGGAGGGGGTGTCATGTATCAAGATGTGCTTTCTGTAGTGCTCCATAAACTTTAGGGAAGAACCAAGCAAATAGGAAGACTGGAAAAAATACAGGGCTCGGGGTTTCAGAAGGAATCGCAGAAGGTCACATTTACCGTTAGATTCAAAGTAGAGCTGGGCGATAAAGCGATAACGATATGTATCGCGATAGACACGTGATCGATATCAATAATTCGATAAAACGTTCGATATTTTTTATTCGTCGGAAGAAAACAGAGGTTGCGAAGAAAGTTTGGTTGCATTAACAAAGGCACTCGCTCTCTGGTAACCTAGCAACGTAGGGAGTGACACGCTATCAGCCAATCATGTAACGGTATCATGTTCGGTTGCGCCATAACATTGTCTCGTGCTGGTCTGACTAAATTCTCAGGTTTCTCTGTGTTTATGTTTAACACTTTGCACTATTTTATTACACTTTATTAAGCGTTTCTTACGTTTTCTTTCATTTTGCACCTTAAATGTTAAGAGATAATTGATAAGTGTTTATTGTGACTTTAGACTCATGTTTACATTATAATTATTAGAGTTTTCCTGCTTGTTGACATTTCTGTCTTAATCACTGAGGGGATTACGATCAGAGGAAGGTTAAGTTTAAAATAAAAATGTTTAAATGTAATATATTTTTCTCCTGGTCCTTATTTTAAATGGGTCATAAAAAATATCAATAATTATCGATATCGACCGATACGAAACACTGATATCGCGATACAGTTTTCAGCCGTATCGCCCAGCCCTAATTCAGAGCTCAATGACTTTTTTCCCCTAATATCAGAGTCCCAAAGCTGAAATAATGCTTTCATCTGGATTAACGATAGACGGGTGAGTAAATTAGTGTGTGTGTGTGTGTGGGGGGGGGGGGTCGGGGGGAGTCGTATAACTGCTATACGAGTCAACAGAACGAATCGATTCGCTTGGATCTAATTTTGCTGATTGACATTTGCACGTTCACATTATGTGTGTTGTTGTGCTGTTTTTTTTTTCTTTCATACTAACCCTCCTTTATGGTTTCTGTGTAATAAACACTTACAGCGAGTCTAATTACACAGGACGATACGGGTCTTCCTTCGGGTATGACGAGTAGACGAGTCACGCTGATTTTGTATATATTCGGAACATCCTTAATCCCCACAGCAGCATGCTGCTAAATTCAGAAACGCTGCAAGTCTGTGAGCCAAAATATCCCTGAAAGTCAAAAACAAACCACTTACAATTATTTACACAAAGACTAACAAATAGTTTCCTGTGTGCAGTAAATGAGGGCTTAATTCTCAGATGTGGACATTAGGGAAAGGAGACGACTGTAGGATCTCTCCGTTATACAAACGTGGCTTTTTGTTTGGGAGAGAAGGAGTCGGGTCAGGAAAAGGAGTCGGAACGTTTCCTGTCCAAATTTCCTTTCTCAAGCGACACTCTTGGGGAGAATGTCATCCCTATAGCGCTCTCTTTCCTCTTCCCTTCCCCCTGAGCTGCCTCCCCTCCTCCACTTACATAAAAGCCCTATTTAAGTTAAAAGGGGAGAGAGAGAGAGAGAGAGAGAGAGAGAGAGAGAGGACATACCACCACTATTGGCACCCTGCCTCCATGACCTAGTTTCCTACTTACATTCAGAGAGAGAGTGAACAAATGAGAGAGAGAGAGAGAGAGAGAGAGAGAAAGAAAGAAAGAAAGAAAGAAAGAAAGAACAGAAAAAGAATGAGAGAGAAAATGGCATCTAGAGAGAGAGAAAGTGAGAAAGAAAGAAAGAAAGAAAGAAAAAGAAAAAGAGAACAGAAAGTATGAGAGAGAAAATAGCATCGAGAGAGAGAGAGAGAGAGAGAGAGAGAGAGAAAGAGATAAAAAGAACAGAAAGAATGAGAGAGAAAATAGCATAGAGAGAGAGAGAGAGAGAGAGAGAGAACAGGGAAGAGAATGAGAAAGAAAATGGCATCGAGAGAGAGAGAGAGAGAGAGAGAGAGAGAGAGAGAGAGAAGAAAGAAAGAAAGAAAGAAAGAAAGAAAGAAAGAAAGAAAGAAAGAAAGAAAGAAAGAGAGACAAAATAGAGAGAGTGAGAGAGAGACACAGACTAAAGGTATACACAGTAAAAGTGCTGCCAGGTCATTGGATGTCTGACGCTCCAGTCTGACGCTCCAGTCTGACGCTCCAGTCTGACGCTCCAGTCTGAGTCTAATCTAACATCAGTGTAAAGTGGATGAAGTTCAAATGTGTGGAAACGTCACACTGATTATTTCGGTACTTTTTGTTTGGATCAGTGTTTGAGGACTAACAGTGACGTGTCTCTGTATGTTATACACTCAAACATGATTATAGGGATGTAAAGCATGCGCACACACACACACACACGCACACACACACGCACACGCACACACGCACACACGCACACGCACACACGCACACACACACACACACGCACACACACGCACACACACACACGCACACACACGCACACACACACACGCACACACACACACGCACACACACGCACACACACACACACACACACTGCTCAAGAGAAACATAAACCCTATTCACACATGCACTTCTAATGATCAAACAGCTGGCCGTCTTCCAGAACGGGGTCACGTGTGAACGCCCTGGAAACACGTCTCACTTACTGAGCAACATTTTCTCATGTTTATTATACACACCATATAAAGTGTTACTGCTTTAGTGTCCAGATCAGTACATTTCAGTAAAATCGGGCTTTCCGAGGGCTGGAACCGGTTGCTCTGTGATTGGACCAACGTATTTGGACAGCGTACAGGGAACGAACAGCTAACCGTCCTCTAACGTACGTGACACGAGCTGAAGAACGTGACGACCGGAGATAAACCTTTACAGCTCATTGACTGGCTCAAGTTATTGCAGAACGTCTGACGATCTCGTTCGTACCTCACCATCTCATCCACATCTAGTTTGACTCCAGCACACAGAAGACCAGAAGTACACGAATCCAGTCGCGTGAATCACGTGAAATTTTGTCAATACTTTCTACTGGACTAATATTTTATATTTTTATGTTATAATTTCCATTTAAATAACATTTATTTTGCTCTTTACGCCTTTCTTCACAGGAGAATAACATTTTACTTTGCGTGTCATTTTTAATAACATTCGCATCTTACTGTAGATTTTATTAACGTGTGTCTTTACGCTATACTTTTTTACATTTGCGTAACGTTTTACGAAATGAAGTTTTATTAAACAATTGAATTAATTTATTACATTTATTTAAAAATTCTCTTTACATTCTCACTTTATGACGTTACTTTGTTACTTTACACTGTAATTTACGTATAATTTTACCTTCTTGTTTAGAATCTAATATAGACTACCTTAAATTTCACTTCGCATGACAGACTTTATTTTACACTTTGCGTTTTATACGATTTGTTCGATTTTTTTTTTTTTACGAAGCAATTTCTATGAACGGTGAGAATTGTCCGAGCGTGGTGTTATTTTTGTTTTTCTCTCCATCTTTTCACTAATTTGTTCAAAGAAGTTCAGAAAAGCAAAGATTTTAATTCAGGAGCATTGAACATGCTGTGAAAAGCTGTATTTAGTGGAGAAAATACTCCAGACGGTGACAGGAGTGTGATCGGACGAGTAAAGCGTGAAAATAAACGACAAGCTCGAGGTGCGTTCAGTTTATTCTGTGAATTAAGAAACTGGGAGTAAAAATGAGCGTCGATAAACAAAGAAATGTTTTATTTTTTCTTTGCTAACCTGTAGCAAGAGACTGTAACGTTTCACGTCGTCGTCCGTGTAGTTCCTGTGAAGTAAGGAAGCCTTCAGGGTTTAACGTAGCGCACGGTGTCATGGCGAACGGGCTAGTTTAAATGTTTATTAGTGTTTTAGTGTCTGAACTGGTCGGGCTGGTTGGGTTTCACTGGGATAAAAGTAATAGCTCAGTTTTAAACTGTTTGAATTGAGTCTGTCAACTAGGAGACAGCTGCAGGATGTGGTCAGGGGCCCACGAGTTCCCTGTGTGTGAGGCGAGCTGGGGGTAGGGAACATGTCAGGAACCATGAAACCCTCAGAGCACGAGAAGACGCAGTAAAGAAGACTTCGCGGCTAGCTGGCTAGGACGTCGCTGCTCTGGAAATCGCTCCATGCCCTGTGGTACGTTATACAGAAAAAAAAAAAAAACGTTGTGGGCCTTCCCATTTCATTCATCGGTTTCCCACACGGAAACTCACAAACGAGCGATTTATCGGCCGACACAAAGGCGACATTGACTCGGTGAAGAGCCCCAAACCGTGATGACATCACCGCTGCGACGACAGCGTCGCTCCACATGAAAACCAGGCATAACGTCGTACGATATAAAAGAATATTACTTAACACAATTCTGCCTCTTTCACCAGAAAACATTCCTGAAATACTGACAAAGGCTTTTAAAATGTGTGAACTGGCATTCGTAAATTTCCATCTTGCTATATCACAATTCCCTTTTGTTAAAAATAAATAAATAAATAAATAAACGATAGAGTCCTGAAAAGAACACATACTGCATATTTCTCCCACCACATTAAGATAATATACTAAAACTATTGTGTTGTATATCAAATTTTATTCTTTGTTCTGATTGGTCAAAACAGACAGCATGTGAGACAGATTATTAGGGATTTGTACGAGTCCGTAAGTTTATTTCTCTTACAGGACAGGACGATATAATCGTCTGTCAGCGATGACCAATGTGTAATTAGCTCTAATCCTTTGATGGACGATGTGAGAACAGACCGAAAAGTAGACGAGGGAAATTTTCAAAACGTCGTGAAAAAGGACTGTGGAAAAAAATAAGGAGAGAAAAAGCAAACGGCAGCTTAACAAAAATTCGGTTGATTGGCTACAAATCCGTCTCTCACAAAGCCCCGCCTCCAGCTGAAAATGTCATTAGGATTGCTCCCGTTTCCTGAACGTTGCTCTTACGTTTGAGTTTCCGGTTTCTTATTATGCTAACGCAGGTGCTAATCACTTAATCCACATCAGTCCCAAACATCTTGGTATCCCAGTCAGATGAGCTGGTTTGAGGTTGTGCATGATCAACATCTGTAGCTGTTATCTGGAGTCCATGAAATTTCATTAAATGTGTTTGACAGCATTATTTACATATGATCTATGAATACTGTGTCGAGAAGAGCTGGTAACCAGGAAAGCTTTTAAATGGATGAGGACGTTTCCTGAAGTCTGACGGATCTCCGACTGATGGACTTCTTATTGCGAGCCGCCCGGTGAAGCCTCTTTGACGTTACTACAGTAGTTCACTGCTGCTTTGAATCTGCGGCAGTCTGAGCAGCACTCCGGCTATTTGCTTTCTGATCACGTGAATTTTTGTGTGTGTTTCTTGTGTGGTCAGTTTGACCGGAGAGCTTGCGGTCGTACATCTTACATAAAGCACACAAAATAAGTCTCTCATTCACTCACTCATCTTCTACCGCTTATCCGAACTACCTCGGGTCACGGGATCTCAGGCATCATCGGGCATCAATGCAGGATACACCCTGGACGTAGTGCCAACCCATCGCAGGGCACACACACACTCTCATTCACTCACACAATCACACACTACGGACAATTTTCCAGAGATGCCAATCAACCTACCATGCATGTCTTTGGACCGGGGGAGGAAACCGGAGTACCCGGAGGAAACCCCCGAGGCACGGGGAGAACATGCAAACTCCACACACACAAGGCAGAGGCGGGAATCGAACACCCAACCCTGGAGGTGTGAGGCGAACGTGCTAACCACTAAGCCACCGTGCTCCCACAAAATAAGTCGATATACGTATATATAGTCGACATGTATACGTGTGTGTCATATATATATATATATTTTTTTTTTACACACACACGTTTATATATGTCTTTATTCATTCTTCAATTCAGTTCTATACAGTTGTGGTGCTGTCATGCCAACGGACGTGAAGTTGACGCCGATGTCACTGACGGATGAAAAATGCATTGCAAATAGAGGGCTTTCCCTGCACTAATCCCACCTTTCTGCAAACTCTGCTCAGCTCATGACATGTGGCTCTCATTTGGGTCTGAAAAACTCTCAGTGCTGCTGCCAAACTCGAGAGCAGGCACGCAGGAGGAAGACCACACCGCGGCTCGACTCCTTTTGCTTTGTCTGTCGACGGTAAGCCGGAAGGCGTGTTTCTGCACACGCTGCTGTCACACGAGCGGCAGAAGCGAAGCTGGATGGACTTTGCGTTTAGGGGCTGGGAGCTCGGTATCAGGCCTCGTCGATAGCAGTCGTCATTGAGCTGTGGCAGCACAGGAAGAGGTCAATCGCTCAAAGAGCTGCTCTGGGGTTCAGAAGGTTCGTTTGAGGGGAATTTGAGTCCTAGGCCCCTCCTCCGCTTCTTGAACTTCGATGTACAGAAAAAAATAAATAAATAAATAAATAAATAAGACCGCGACTTCCACCTGCACGACTTCTGTTTCAGAAGTCTGCAACAATCCATTAGAGTACATTACATTATTACAGCACTGATGCGTGCAGACTTTACTGGAGATTTAATTCAGCTTTTCTTTTCCGACCAAACGTCGAGAAGTTTTCCCTGATCTCTCAAACTGAAACAAAGGCGGCGCGCTTAACTAACAACCGCTCAGCCTTGCTTAACTGCTGTAGCACATGTGGCCAGCGTTGGACCAGACGGCCCAGATGTTGCTTTTAATGCATGCTCTGAGAGTAAGAGGGAGGAAGGGTGGGTCATGCTGTGGAATGGCAACTCCTTTGTTCTTTCTTCACTACTGGAGCCTGAGTCAAAACTACAGTACCCATAAAGCAGGGTGTGAGCTGGAGAAGGTGAAGGAAAGAAAAAAAAATGTAGAACTGGGCTGGGGTGGAGTTTTACAGACTAAACAAAAAACACATAGAGGAATTAATAATGGGCAAAAAAACCACAAGGTAACTCCAGTCAGACATTTCCTGTGTAATGGAGATAAATCTCAGCGCAAATCACAACCCTATGTAGGGGTTATGTGGTCTGCGTCCTGATTATGAGGGAACCTACTTCCTGGTTCTCACTTCTGATAGAAATGCGAGGATCGAGTACAGGCATGCATGTTTGATTACTAAATGAGTAACTCTGTATAGAGTTACCACAATCCCAGCATCCATCGGTACACTGCTGATACCCATTCCGGTGGCTCGTCTAGTCTGATAAACCAAACTCTCGTCAAGCCTCGACCCTGCGTCGCTCGCTCGCTCGTCAGCGGACTGATCGTGGAATCGGAGTACGTCTGTGCTGAACAGGCGGTTCGGTTCCAAAAATAAAACATAGTAGAAATGAGAGCTCCGAACACTACATGTGTGATGTGACACTACATGAGCAGCACTTTGAAAGCTTCTTGCCTTGTCCATGTGCACCAACCTCTACTTCAGTAACTGACTGGTAGTGATGTACTAATGAGGATGGAAACAACATCAAACGTCTCCTTGTGTACCTTCATCTCAACAGCCATGTGGGCTGAACAACCGCCACAGTCACTGAACAACCTCCACAGTCACCGAAGAACAGCCTCCACACCGAGGAACAGCTTCCAAATTCAGGAACAGCCTCCACACCGAGGAACAGCTTCCAAATTCAGGAACAGCCTCCACACCGAGGTACAGCCTCCACACCGAGGAACAGCCTCCACATTCAGGAACAGCCTCCACACCGAGGAACAGCCTCCACATTCAGGAACAGCCTCCACATTCAGGAACAGCCTCCACATTAAGGAACAGCCTCCACATTAAGGAACAGCCTCCACATTAAGGAACAGCCTCCACACCGAGGTACAGCCTCCACACCGAGGAACAGCCTCCACATTAAGGAACAGCCTCCACACCGAGGAACAGCCTCCACACCGAGGAACAGCCTCCACACCGAGGAACAGCCTCCACACCAAGGAACAGCCTCCACACTGAAGAACAACTTCCACACTCCAATCCTTCAAGTTTCAAGATGCAAAGTGTTAATTCCACAGCCTTTAATCATGTAGGGTTCTACCCATCATGTGAAATGTGAAGGCATTACATCATCAGTTAATCTGTTTATTCAGTGCTTTCGAGTAATGTTTTTACCGCTACATCATCATCATCATCTCAGTCAAAGCCACCATTTTCTTTCAGTATTAGTACCAAATCCACTTGGTACCAACCGGAGCCTCCTCCTGAACTGCGTCATTTGACAAAAGCACTGAATGTGATCACTTCTGTGCATCACTTTCACTGTTGTGATTTCTGAACCTCGTCCATCATCTGCTGCAAATGAATCAAAAGAATCAATTTACATCTGATTCATTTAGTGCGCTCCTGTAAAATCGTTCATGGGGTTGCGCGACATCGTACGAGCAGCGTTTTGAAAAGACGAGGCTGACATTCAGAGGAAGCGCGTGTCCGCCGTCAGGCCTGCAGGTGAAACCCGTCTCTCAAATTAAAACGGAACTTGAGCACGAATGGAAAATTCATAACTAACTATTGTTCTGTGTCCGTTCTTATCTCCTGAATTTCAGCCATATCTTTAGCTTGGAGTGATCAGACTTAGGAGGATTGGTATCAGAGCAGAGATGATCAGTAAGGCCTGATACGTGGATGGGAGCTGACCGAGCCGACAGAAGCGAGGCAGGAGGAATGGCAATCGGCTCACATCAGTTTGACACGACAATCAGAGTCTACTAATGAGAAGATTTTATGGTTCACCTCACCGCCTTCCCTTCTCTCTCTTTCTCTCTCTCTTTCTCTTTCCCTCTCTCTCTCACTCTCTTTCTCTCTCTTTCTTTCTCTTTCTCTCTCTCTTTCTCCCTTTCTCCCTCTCTCTCTCTCTCTCCCTTTCTGCCTTTCTCTCTCTCTCTCTCTCTCTCTCACATACACACATTTAGGCTGTGTTGACGCTTGGGGCATCAAGGTGCCATCTTGAGTGCTGCTTTGCGCTCATTAAGTCTCACTGGATCTCCCGGCACACGCACGGACGGATACGGATACGGCGCGCTTGACGGCAGATGTGCTGCTGCAGACAGTGTCGCTGCAGTGAGTGTTGAGAGCGAGGAGAGAAGGTGGAAGATTGGCAGCTTGGTCAGCATCAGGGGAAAAGATGGATGGATGCAGTTAAGTTGTGATGGTGTGTGTGGAGCCGTGCAGCATCACTGCTGGCCAGAGCGATCTCTCTTTCTGTCAGGCTTCACGCTCTTCTCCTAAACATTACGCACCGTAACACCAGGTGTAACAAACACGACAGACGGACGGACAGACAGACAGACAGACAGACAGACAGACAGAGAGAGAGGCCGACGGGGGGAGTACAGACAGAGAACAGAACCTTTATATTCCTTTAAATAATTTTATACATTTTCTCATGTGTTTCACAATAAAACGCTAAACAGCAGCGGAGATAAACTTTGCCCTTTGGTGAGGCAAAATGGCAGCTGTCTGTTATTACACACTGATGATAAACTGCGTGACGTTTTCCTTTCTCTCTTTCTTTTCCTGTGTGTGTATATATATGCGTGTGTGAGAAGTCTTGCCCTGCCCTGCCCAGCACAGTAGTCTAGAATACTGAAGGCTTCTTCTTTCAACAGCCTCAAAAGCCACCAATCACGTTGCTCTACCCTCGGGATGCCAGAGGCCAGCCAATCAGAGGAGCCCATGGCGGTCACCTGACTCAGCATGGCCCTGTCTGTCAAGCCAGTCGTATAAAGCTCAGCAGGCTCAGACAAGGCTGTGAATGTGTGTGCGCGCATGTGTGTGTGTACGTGTGTGTGTGTGTGTGTGTGTGTGTGTGTGTGTGCGCACGACTGTGCATGTGCGTGAGACCGGCCGGGACTCTGTGTACCTTCAGTTTGCTTTGTGACAGAGAGAGAGAGAGAGAGAGCGCGAAAAAAAGAAAGAGCGAGAGAGAGAAAAAGCGAGTGCTTGTGCAAGCAGCTATTCAAGCAAGAAAGAGTGAGACAGAGCAAAAGGAAGAAATAAAAAAAAAAAAAAAAACAAGAGGAAAAGACTTTTAGCTTAGGGAAGTTAAGTCTGTTTTTCCCCCCATGGACTCAACACTTTGGAAGCTACTTCCTCTCTGCAGTTTTATCTTATTTTTTGCTTTCTCTGTCAGTCCCTGATTCCCGATATCCTTCGGCAGAGCGGGTGAGTAAACGTTACCACTTCATCATGTCTGCGTGATGTGTGTGTGTGTGTGTGTGTGTGTGTGTGTGTGTGGTGCCTCCTTGCAGAGTTCATTCAGTACATTCTGGCGTCCCGAGCTTGTTTGCTTTCCTGTTATCGGAGTTCTCAATGAAAAGCTTTTCATACACACACACAAACACACACACACACACACACACACACACACACGACTGAAGACTTCCAAACAAACTGGAACGATCCTAAAGAAAAGATCGATTCTGCTCTAACGAACGAGCTAAAGCGACGACTTGCTGCGATTTGGGGATTTTTCCACAGATAACTGTCTGCGATCGCTCTGAAACTCCACAAACTAGCAGTCGATTGTTTCGGGCAACCACACGGGACCGTATGTGTGTGTGTGTGTGTGTGTGTGTGTACCACGACAGGCAGGATTGCGGGGGGGGTGTAAGAGTGGGTTAAAGAGGCAGACAGGGGGACAAAAGCGGAGGCCCCTCATCCAGACAGTCTGGGTCAGCCTTCATCACGGCTTAAGGTTGCTCAGGTCATCCAGCTGCAGAGAGAGAGACTGAAAGTGGGCCCCTGTAGGGTTAGAGGTGGCGAGACTCCTGATCCCGAGTCGTTCCTAAAAGCAAAAAGAGTGACGGGGTGTCAGACGAGTCTCGCTGACGCGTTCCTTCTCTCTCTCCCTCTCTCTGACGCTGCTTATAGGTGAGGTGAGTTTTATTCTTCTAGCTTTAGTGTGTGAGAGTGTGTCAGAGTGTATAGTGCGTGCACACACACACACACAAACACGTACTATATATGTATATAACACACACACACACACACACACACACCGACTGGATGGAGAGGGGGAAGGGAGAGACGCCGGCGAGAAGAGGTCTGCAATTATAACAAGCTGTCGAAGGGGGATTTTTTTTCCATTGCTATTCTCGTGTGTGTGTGTGTGTGTGTGTGTGTGTGTGTCTAAGCTTCCAGCAAGGAAAAAAAAAACCTGTTCAGAGTGCTAAAAAAAAAGTCACATTAAAACAAAGATCATTTTAAACAGACAAAGAAACACTGAACACGCAGGGAGAGAGAGAGAGAGTGTGTGTGTGTGTGTGTGTGTGTGTGTGTGTGTGTGTGTGTGTGCGCACTTTCATGATACCTCATCACTTGGAAACAATGTGGCAAAAAGTTTTAGGAATCCGATTCATTTTATTTTTTCATATTCTAACTTTTATTTTTAAACTTTACTCCTTCCTTTCTTCCAGTAAACACTTTGGCGTGTTATTTTCCACACTGTGGCGGTTTGAGACCCGGTAAAGTGTGTGTCTGGTCTCGGCGTGTCGGTTCGGCTCTTTTTTGGGCCGTGCGCTTCGCCTGAAGTTTCTGGATGTGTCGGTCCAGCCTCACGTTCGCTCTGGTCCTTATCTCTGATTGATGGAGAGCGTGGTGAGGATTATCTCAGGAGAACGTGTCTGACTGCGTGCTTGTTTACGCCACACGCTCAGAAATGTGGGACGTGTACGGTCTTGTTGGGACACGGAGACGTGAAAAAAAAAAGTGGTGTGTGTGTGTGTGTGTGGAGTCTGTGTTTTGAACTAGACATTTAGTGTGTGTTCATCATCTGCCTATGTTTATCTGTCTCTGCTTTTTTTGTCTCACTGTTCTGTTCTTTCCTCTTTTTCTGTTTCTGTGAATAAAACTCAGGCGCTGATTTGTGCTGCTCGCTCACAGGTCCCACAACGAGCATCAGATCTCCAGTCAGCCTACACAAAGACCTCTCTCTCTCTCTCTCTCTCTCTCTCTCTCTCGCACAAACGCAGCACATAGACATGTACACACATACGTTGTGCCTCCCGGCCCTGTCCCATCCCCCTCGACTCTGTGATAATCTCGCACACTGGGTGTGTGTGTGTGTGTGTGTGTGTGTGTGTGTGTGTGTGTGTGTGCGTGCGTGCAGGGCCAGGGGAAGGGAGGGGAGGGGAGTGTGTGAGACAGGATATGGGAGTCTTTGATGAGGCTGTGAGGCGGAATAGAGTGCACTATAACAGGGCCCTAATCAGAGCAACTGTCCCCACACACACACACAGCTGTAAAACCTGTCTGAGAAGCACCACCTTGGCACACACCCACACACAGTCACCATATTAACACATTTCCTTTAAAAGATGCTCTCTCATTCTTTCTCTTTTTCTCTCTCGTTTCTTTCTCACTTTTTTTGCTGCTCTTTATGTCCATTTCTCCTACACACACACAGACACACACACAGACACACACACAGACACACACACAGACACACACACAGACACACACACAGACAGACACACACACAGACACACACACACAGACACACACACACAGACACACACACACAGACACACACACACAGACACACACACACAGACACACACACACACTCTACCTCTGCTGCTCCATTCAGGTCCTGCAGCAAGATTTGAATCTGCACTTTGCTGTGGGTAAATGTTTGTGTCCTGTTCCACACACACACACACACACACACACACGAGATCTTAACGTGCCGACCGCGACTTAACAGTAAAACACTGACACGAACACACACTCCATCGGAAACGGACCGGATCACGAGATGTTTTCTTAAGAGTTTGCGGGACCAGAAAACGCCCACATTTACATATAAATTTGCATGCTTACAATTTTTATAGACGTTCTTTTCGTTTGTTTGCCGTCAAAGCGAATAAAAAAATAAATAAATAAATAAATTAAAAAAAAGAGAGATTTTTGTGTTTAGGGCTAAATTTCCTTCAGGAAACCTGTGACAGGAGTGTACGATGCTACAGACGATAAAACACACATTTACACACCGCGGATTGAGTTTAAAGTATTAGGAGGAGATCGTAATTACGGAACAGCATTATTGTGTGAATAGGGAGAAATAATAATAATAATAATAATAATAATAATAATAATAAAAAAAAAATGCAAAAAAAAATATGACCAGGTTGAGAGAAAAATGTTACTAAATTTAAATAAATAAATAAGTTCGGATCAATTCCATAACGACACTCACACACACTCACACACACACACCCCTTTCAGGTTTACTAATCTGCATGTGTTCCCTTAACTCTTTGCCTTCAGCTGTTTTTGAGCATCTTTGCCTTCAGCTGTTTTAAGCGCACGTAGAAATCACGCGAACGTATCTTCGCCCCGTTTTTAAACAACGCTTAACGCCAGGCCCTGCGACTTTTTATTTATGGAAGGATCCTGTGGTTTTTTTTTCTTAAACGGTGGTAAATGAAACTCACAAGAGGAAGGAGGAGCTGAAAAACAAAACAAAATAAATAGAACTGTCGTCCTTGTTTTAGTTTCGTTTCGTGTCAGGATGACTAATTGTGTTCCTCTGTGCTGACTTTTCGTCTGTGTGTGCGTGTGTGTGTGTGTGTGTGCGCGCGTGTGTGTGCGCAGTGCCGTGACTCCGGAAGCTGGAGGAACAGGAACTCGGCGGTTGATTCCCATAAGCTCAAAGCGGTCGTGTGCTGTGAAAAGAGCAGTATGTAGCAGCAACAACGTCAACAAATCAGAGTTAAAATATTTAGTGTGTAAATAAAAAGGTCCCTACGAGCCTTCGTCGCTCTCCGCGGTGGTTTCTGTCAAAATACGTCCTACGTCCGTCCCGTCGAGTATCTTTAGAACGTCTGATATTTAGTGACTGCGTTTGTTTTAAAAATAAAGTTAAAGAACTTAAATCAACGTGGTAAGATTTATTTGTATTTATATTTAGCACTTAGAGTAGTTAATAATAAATAAGTCCATCTGAAAGTCTTTCTATTGGTTTCAAAACATATGATGCTCCAATGATCTTAAGCGTGATCTCCGGTGCCAGGATGCCAGTCTCCTCTCTTCCTGTGTGTGTGTGTGTGCGTGTGTGTGTGCACTGCAAGCCGCAGCCGATGAAATGAATGGGTTTGGCTCCCCAGCGGCAGTCTGCAGTCGTATTTATATCTGTGTGGTGGAGCCTCTGTTTCAGACTCCAGCTGACATCCAGAATGGAGTCGTGGCTTTAGTGAAAAAGCTGAAAACAAATGTGAGAGGATCCTGAGTGTTAACGCTGCTCGGTCTCTAATGTCTCTAAAGAGAAAAGTGGAGGCTTTGATTTCTGCACTGATCTTTTCTGTACAAGCAGTGGTGTGATCTGCTCTGAAGAGTCCTCTGTGAAACTCTGAGCAGGAGAAAAGACTATAATTTTAACACGGTCTCCTTTAAAGAGATCGGCTCCATGTGTAAGTCTCTGAGAGACAGACGTGCAAGGTGAGAGAGACAGGCTGAGAGACAGACGTACAAGGTGAGAGAGACAGGCTGAGAGACAGACAGGCTGAGAGACAGACGTGCAAGGTGAGAGAGACAGGCTGAGAGACAGACGTGCAGGATGAGAGACAGACAGGCTGAGAGACAGACGTGAAATGTGAGAGAGACAGGCTGAGAGACAGACGTGCAGGGTGAGAGAGAGACAGGCTGAGAGACAGACGTGCAGGCTGAGAGACAGACAGGCTGAGAGACAAGACGTGCAGGGTGAGAGAGAGACAGGGTGAGAGACAGACGTGCAGGCTGAGAGACAGACAGGGTGAGAGAGAGACAGGGTGAGACAGACGTGCAGGCTGAGAGACAGACAGGGTGAGAGAGAGACAGGCTGAGAGACAGACGTGCAGGCTGAGAGAGAGACAGGGTGAGAGAGAGACAGGGTGAGACAGAGTGGGAGAAAAGACAGAGAAGCAGAGCAAGTGACAGATTGAGAAAAGTCGTAAGTGGAAAAAGAAAAAACAGAAGGAAGATCAAATTTAATGAGAGAGAAAAACAGAGAGAAAAAGAGACACAAAGAGAAACAAAGCAAGACACAGTGGGTAATGGAGTGAAATTTAGGATAAAATAGAGGTATAGAGAGAGGAAGCAGGAAAAACAGAGAGAGCAACACAAAGAAACTGAGAAGAGATAAAAATTGAGAGAGAGAGAGAGAGAGAGAGAGAGAGAGAGAAACAGACAGACAGACAGACAGCAGGCTGGCAGGAATGAAGTGCAGCCTCAGCAGCAGATAAGCAGTGTGACGACTTCAGTTCCTCTATCACTGTGGGATTAACACATGACTAAATCAGCGCATTTCCATTTCACAACGAAACACAGGCAGAAAAGAGTGATGTGTGTCTGTATGTGTGTGTGTGTGTGTGTCTCAGAGTCAGAGGGAGTGAGTATAAGAAAGAAAAGAAGAAACGTCAGTGATGAAGTCTGCTGAAGGTGGGGGTTGTGATAATTCCCTTAATGCACACAGAGGAAAGGGAAGAGGATTTGGCTCACAAGTGGAGGAAAAATCGGAAAAAAGAAATAAAGAGAGAGAGAGAGAGATGATGGTGTTGAAGAGATGATGAGGCAGAGGTTCAAAGCGTCGCTCATGCTAGCTTTAGGATTTCAGGCTGGTTTAATTCCCAGTGCTCCTGCAGCTCACTGACTTGAGTTCGAAACCTTCGTCGTTCTCGCATCCAGAGTGACGCATGTCGCGTTATATTTCGTTTCTTCTCAAACCTGATCAAGCGAACCACGTTATTTAGCCTGTTTATCTGAATT
>NC_083470.1:25185121-25197621 GCF_030014155.1 Tachysurus vachellii | reverse complement strand
GAGGTGGTGGTGTCGCGGCTGATGCGTTCCATGACAACATGCACACCCACATGTGGTAACAGACATGCGCGCGCACACACACACAAACCACCAACCGTTAAACTGCTCGAGGCAGCAGAAGCCAGGTGCAGTAGCGCACCGATGCTAGTTCCTGTAGGACTTACTGATGGAAATCAGCAGGCTTTCATGTTCTTCTTGTTGTCATGTTTTTTTCCTTTCATATTGTTAGAAAATTAATAAAAAATGAAAGAATATGAGGATTCAGAACAGTCAAAATATATCTGGGGCTTGATTCTACCAAAAAACCTAAAGAACTAAAGAGCAATCGGTAGTGACAGAGGGGACAGTAAGAAAAAGGCGTGCTTTAGAAGTGCTAAGCTTTCCACCCCACACACCTACTGTACGTTTGCTAGCTGCCTAATGCATTTCCTCTTGTCATTAACTCCTATCTGTTCTTATCTCTGTTCTTGCCTTTTACCTTCTTACCAGGAAGTCCGTTCTTCACGTTCCTAGGTATTGCGAAACGCCTTTTGAATCATTTCTCACAACTTTGATCCGCCATCTGTTCTCAGTCAAGCCTTCGGACGTGCCGTATGAGGGCTCCGCGGTCCGTTTGTGCAACCGAGGGGGCAAGGCGTCCTCGACGTCCTCGACTGCACCGTGCCCTTGATTTCCAGACAAAGCCACAGAAAAGAGGAGGAGCCGTGGGCGAGAGCGAACGGCACGGGAACAAAAGACTAAAAAGCAGGTTGTGTGTGTTCCCCGGTGCTGGTTGCATTTAGACAGAGCTGGCAAATCAGCGCTCACATTAATAATGCATGCCTGACTCAAAGGGCTTTCACACAGGAAGCACAGACTGGGGTTCAGATCACGGGAAATAGAACAGGAGAGAGTGGGGTGGAGGCGTTTAAAAAAAAAAAAAGAACCAAAAATTTCTGACTGGCAAGCAGGTTGCATTGAGGCGTTTCTCAGGTGTTTAAAGAGCAGAATGGTCTGAAGGACCAGCCAGGCCATAAAGAACAACAACAACAACAACAACAACCGTTTCTGGTGTTCTCGGTTAACATTCAACGCTGTCGGTGAGTTTTGTGTTTCTGGCAAACCATCGACCGTTGACTGTACCCTGAGGGCAGCTGAGCACAACACGGGGAGGAAGAACCGACACGGAACACGGCGATGAGCTCGTCTGGACATCCGAGACAGGTGCACTTATAATGGCTGCGATAAACATTCATTGCTGTCGGTGGGTTTCCAGCAAACACAACTCACTGATCAATGAATGCAAACTGCGGTTCAAACTCCTCTGAAGCTCAAAGCGGAAGAAGATGCTGCTTCGGATGGTACACGTGTGCTGTTTCGGTAACGAATAAGTACACGGATGACGTAAGTGTTCGGATATTATCTAAACCGCAAGCGGAATTCCGGAAATTGCTAGCATTCTGTAGTCTTCTCACCTAACGAAGGACTGATCAGAGCTTTCAAACAACTTTTGGTCCACAAAACTCTCGAATCAGTGGTTCACAAATGTTTTGAAGCTCACAGCATGAATTTATTTACTTTATTTATTTTAGTCCTGATCTTTCCACCTATTGAACACGTTAGGTTTGACTTTGCCCAAATAGCACAACTTTTATAATGTTGGTTGTGAGTTCAATCGCCGTAAACAAATAAAATCTATTCACTGACCCCCTTGTCTATGCTTCACGCTCCTCACTGGTGTTAAATTTATACGTTTTATTTGATCTTTTATTTAATTCCAATGTAAAGAATACAAAAATAGCCGATGGTTCAAATACCTGGGGCTCTCGATTCCACCAAAATATCAATGAATTGCTGTGGGTCGGTGACCAAAAAGGTAAAACAATAACTTTGGTTTTATTGAGGGGGGCACTGTGGCTTAGTGGTTAGCACGTTCACCTCACACCTCCAGGGTTGGGGGTTCGATTCACGCCTCCGCCTTGTGTGTGTGGAGTTTGCATGTTCTCCCCGTGCCTCGGGGGTTTCCTCCGGGTACTCCGGTTTCCTCCCCCGGTCCAAAGACATGCATGGTAGGTTGATTGGCATCTCTGGAAAATTGTCCGTAGTGTGTGATTGCATGAGTGAATGAGAGTGTGTGTGTGTGTGCCCTGCCATGGGTTGGCACTCCGTCCAGGGTGTATCCTGCCTTGATGCCCAATGATGCCTGAGATAGGCACAGGCTCCCCGTGACCTGAGATAGTTCGGATAAGCGGTAGAAAATTAATCAACCTACCATGAGGTTGATTTTCCCCACAGTTTTTTTTCCCCACAGTGCTGTGATACACACTGATAACTAGCATCGACTGCTTGCGTATGTGATCCTAACGGTTTTAGTAGGTAGATATTTTCACCTGTATCCAGAATCAGAAACACGCAGATGTCTACAGTGACGACGTAAAGACACTAGCCAGACACAAACAATATGTCTTTGTGGATACAGACAAAACACCACATCATAATAGCTGAAACCTTGCCCAATTTTCCATAGCCGGCTCACCCTAACACTAGCCAAGTTTCTAGGCAACCAAAACATGCACGAACACACTGTACACTGGAGAGTTGACTTGCCCAGTGGACTAGAGGTCCAGAGTTTGTTACTGGTTCACATCTTGGCTTCCTCAGGATTGGTGGTGAAGTGTAAACTATAGCGCCTACGTAGTAGTAGTGTGCAGTACAATGTACAATGGTGTCAGAGATGGTTCAGCGGTTAAAGTTACTGATTTGTAAGGTCAGGGGTTCAAATCTCCTCACTGCCAAGTTGCCCTGTTTTAGTCCCTTGAGCAAGGCCCTTACCCTCCATGTTCCCAGAGCTGCTGACCCCGTGTTTTTACCCCAGCTTTCTAAGTAGGGATACGCTAGGAAAAGAATTTCACTGTGCTGTAACGTATGTGAGGAATGAAGGCTGCATCTTCTTCTTCTTCTTCTTCAGACAGAGTGTCTGACCTGCCCGTCCTCGCGTCTGTATTACTATCCACACGTGTGTGACTGTTTATACTCATCCGTGTGCCCAGGTGATACCATCACGGCACAGAAGCGACTGTTAAAATTGCCCATTTTCCCCTTGTGCTCTATCCCTTCAATCATGCAGAAATAGTCTGAGCTTTAAATAACTCTACAAAAAAAAACGCTTACCTGCGCTGGAACGAAATTATTAAATATGACAATTACCGCTGACAGCTAAGCACTTCCTCCCTTATTCGCTCTCTTTTTGTCAGGTTCGATTGAAGTTGACCTTCACCACGTGCCAAGGGAGCAAACGAGCGCGCGAGACAATCAGCTAGCGAGTTCTTGAAACGCTCGTTTCTCTTTCTTTTTTTTGTCAAGCAGGAAGGGAGATAGAATCATCTGGAAGCAATCCTGCTGTAATTGCTTAACATGCTGGGAAATTTCGAACACATTGGCATTTTCCACTTGAAGACTGAATGCAGCATGCTCTCTCTCGCTCTCTCTCTCTTTCTCTCTCTCGTCTTTTTTTATTACAGTGGAAAGTGTCTGAGGGTGGCTGTAGAGTTCATGACTTGTGCGGCTAACAAACTGAACTTTTTTACGTGTAGGGAGTAGACGATGTGGTGACACCGGAGCCCGGACTCGCTGCGTTATAATAGGCTCAGAAACCGCCGGTGGTTAACGAGAGCCGTCTGTCTGCTCCGTTTTGCCCCCTCTTTCCTCCTTTTTTCTTTTTGTATTGGGAGAGAATAATGAATTAGTGTGTGGGGTGGGGTGGGGAATTCAGTCGTGAATGCAGACTGATGATTTATATAATTCATCTAATTGGCGGAGATGGACGCGTCCCGTAATCGAAGCATTAGAATAAACGGGTTGTTGTTTAAAAGAAAGGAAGAACTGTTGATATAAATGGAAGGAGTCTCCAGTGTCAGAGGAAACAGCTGGATTTCAAGACAGGAAATGCTTCATTTTATGCTTCGTGAGAGAGAGAGAGAGAGCGATAGAGAGAGAGAGCGATAGAGAGAGAGAAAGCGAGATAGTGCGCGAGAGAGAGAGCAAAAGAGAGAGCTAGAGAGCGAGAGAGATAGAGAGCGAGAGAGAGAGAGATAGAGAGCGAGAGAGAGAGATAGAGAGAGCAAGAGAGAGAGATAGAGAGAGCAAGAGAGAAACAGAGAAACAGAGCGAGAGAGAGAGCGAGAGAGAAACAGAGAAACAGAGAGAGAGAGAGAGAGAGAGAGAGCAAGAGAGAGAGAGAAAACCAAAGGCTGGTGAAGGAACGATGGTTTGGAGCTGCTTTATCATCGATGACAACAGAAACAAATGTGATATATGGACGATAAATAAAAACAAATGGATTAAAAAAAAAAATGTTGTATGACGTGTCTTTAATTAAACAGCATATTGTAACTGGCAAATTGCTGCAGTATGAGGTTCACTTGAGGATGTGAGGTTGTAGGTGTTGTAGATGTCGTCGCCATCACATCGTTGATTATTTCACCACGACAGCACACACCCCCCCGAGCTCGGTTCATGCTTCTTGAGCCGTCCGATTTCACAGGATGCGACAGAAGGAACAGGACGACGCATTACGGCGTGACCTGGAAGCTCTCGGCAGGCCTCGCGGGCTTCGCGGTCGAAAGCGGCAAAGCAAGTGGAAAGGGAGCAGGAACGAGTGAGCTCTCTCGATCAGCACGGATTATAAAAAAAAATAACCGAGAGGAGACGGGAGACGGCGAGAGATTCTGCTGCTGTAGTTTCCGGCGTGTTTAACGGTTAATGTTCCGAACAGACACCGTCGACACAGAGGGGAAAAAAAAGACGACTGCAATTATATTAAAAAAAAAAAAACAAAAAAAAAAAACATGCCACTGCAGTTTAATGGGCTTACGCTGAATTATTTACTTGCTCAATGGATAGATAATTGCATTTATCCTTAACCCCCTCCGCAAGCTCAGGAACTGAACCGTGGAGTCACCATTTGTCCTCCGCAAATCAGATCCGATTGCTTTCCGTTTAATCCGTCATAACTCGAGAAAAAAAAACAAAAAAACCTGAGAGATTACAAAACTACAGGGAATAAAGAGATGAGGAAAGAAGGGAGGGCAGGGAGGGAAAGGAAATGTATGTTTAAAAAGGTCAGCTTGCAAACTTGTGAGCAAAAGGGAGGAATGAAAGCTAGAGGAAGAAAGAAAGAGAGAGTGAGTGAGTGAGAAAAAGAACGAGTGAAGGCATATGTTTGCCTCAGTTGTGTGAGGACAGCGATGAAGCATGTGCGTGGGCTCGCGGCCAGCTCTCTACATCTGGGTGTTGAGTTCAACGAGGGCAAATGAGGATCTGAGTGAAAGGATTTTATCTCCTCCTGATCGCTCGCTCACGCCTCCGTGTGGTCGTCTTTAAAAGGCGCACGCTGGGATTAGAAACATTTTACGGTCTAATGCGACAACTTAAAACTGCAGGTGTTTTTTAGAGCCAAAAGAAATACGAGACTTCATGAACAAAAGTCAGAATATTTTGAGAGAAATAAAGTCATTATATTAGATATCATGAGAATAAATTTAGAACGTGGGGGGCACGGTGGCTTAGTGGTTAGCACGTTCGCCTCACACCTCCAGGGTTGGGGGTTCGATTCCCACCTCCGCCTTGTGTGTGTGGAGTTTGCATATTCTCCCCGTGCCTCGGGGGTTTCCTCCGGGTACTCCGGTTTCCTCCCCCGGTCCAAAGACATGCATGGTAGGTTGATTGGCATCTCTGGAAAATTGTCCGTAGTGTGTGATTGCGTGAGTGAATGAGAGTGTGTGTGTGTGCCCTGCGATGGGTTGGCACTCCGTCCAGGGTGTATCCTGCCTTGATGCCCGATGACACCTGAGATAGGCACAGGCTCCCCGTGACCCGAGGTAGTTCGGATAAGCGGTAGAAGATGAATGAGAGTGAGAGAATTTAGAACCTTTTGAAACCGGTTGTATGAATATCTGATATTTTGAGAACCGTGTCAGTTTGTCTACAGCAAAAAAGTCATAATGTGAAGATGGTCATGGTATTTTTCAGGAAAAATATGACTTCAAAATAAAGTCGCAATATCTTCAGGGTAAAGTTATATATAAAACATTCTGAGCTCTGATATTTATCATTTTTGCCAGAGTACGAGTTCCTATTTTATGAGTTTTATTATTTTCATTTTCTGCGTGTTCTTGTAATACTTAAAATATTGCGTTTTTTTCTCCTCAGACGGTCTTTTTTTTTTTTCTTTTTTTTTTTATGAGCGGATTGTTGAGTTCGATATATTTAGCCGAATATATTACGCCGGGATGAACCTCAGACGATAGGTGCGAATAAATTCTTCCATAAACGCGAAAATATTTTGCGCATCCATGTTCATGAAGGCAAAAAGAAAGTGTTCTTTATTTAAAAGGAGAGCAGATGTGATCTCTGTGGTGGTTAAACCGCTCCTGTCCCTCGCCTCGGTAGGGTTTTGGGAACGTGCTGCTGTTATGAGTCGAATCGGCGTCGATGATGGAAAAGATCGGGGGGGTAAAATGACTGCTATCGGTCTGAGTTTGAGCGTGTGGAACTGAAAACACTCCCACGCAGCTGATTTGATCTATCGTGTGGAGAGGATATGAGGATATGAGGATAGGAGGATATATCAGAGTGGTTGTGTTGCGACTGAAATATTAGCTGAATGTTGTTATTAAAGAAAGACTGCGCAGGATGAAAAGGTCTAAGGTCACGTCTTGGTTTTGGTCTGTAATACAGAAGTGCGCCGGCTGTGTAACCTGAAACATTCTGCTTTCTCACGTCATCAAAACTAGCTTTGAGCTAAACTAGTAAACCGCTTAGGACGGAAAACGTGTCGGCTGTTTTCAGAGACGTTTCTAGGCTTGTTTTGTTTATTTATTTTTTTTAAAACAATTCTGTGGACTTTTTCCCAACTTTATCACAGACTAGTTCTTGATGGTAGTTAGAGGGGGTACGAATGATGGATGATAAAGAAAAGAACATGGGGATAAATGATAAATTAGGCTGGTGTTTGTAGCACAGCGCACGCTAAACTCTGCAGTGTGAAACAGTCTCCGGGCTTCCTACTGCTCCCGAGAGAGAGCTAGCTCACGCTCATTAACTCGCAATTCGATTCAGCCTCTCAGCGGTGCTAGCTAGCGGCCTGGAGCCGTGTCACTTCCTGTCACTGCACCTGACTCTTGCAGTCGGCTCGAATTAAACTTTGTCCGAACAGAGCGGCGTGTTCTGCTGTAGTCACGTTAACACGTTTACCTCGACGGTAGCAGATTGTACTTCTACAGTGAGGTTCCTGCTAATGGTTGCCATAGTAACAGCACCTATCTGTGGGTGGCGCAACTAGCGTTCCGTTTCGACGTCGAACGTTTTCTTGCGGCTTCAACGAAACGTCCCAGAGGAAGGTTTGCGTTTGTGTATAAGACTCAGCAGTGCGTGTCGTCATGAGAGACATCACGGTGAAGCAGCGTGTTTGCTCTTTGACACGGATCACGTGCAAACTTACCGTCGTGACTCCCGCTGGCACCGAAGCAGTCCGTTCGGATTTGAGTCACCTCGTTTAAAAATAGAACGTTTTTCCGGGTTCTTCTTCGTTGTGAGTCTCTGTATGAGGGAAAGCCCTTCAAGAACTTTTTGTAAATTTGACCTGACGAAACTGATATAGTGAAAAATGTGTGTGTTAAACTGAGTTCAGGGTCCACAGCTGAATCGGGGTCACACAGGGATCTGGTTAGAGATGGGATCAATCCAATCCTCACAACTCGGGACAGACAGAGAGACAGGACGCAGACAGACAGAGAGAGAGACGGGAGGCAGACAGACAGAGAGAGACAGGACGCAGACAGACAGACAGAGAGAGAGACGGGACGCAGACAGACAGACAGACAGACAGACAGACAGAGAGACGGGACGCAGACAGACAGACAGACAGAGACGGGACGCAGACAGACAGACAGACAGAGAGACAGGACGCAGACAGACAGACAGAGAGACAGGACGCAGACAGACAGACAGAGAGACAGGACGCAGACAGACAGAGAGACAGGACACAGACAGACAGAGAGACAGGACACAGACAGACAGAGAGACAGGACACAAAGAGCAAGTGGTGTCATGCCATCTTGACCAGAAAAGGCATTTGGGATGCGACCCCACTGCAGGTTGCCACGGCTTTAAAAAAGATCCTTGATTCATGAAGGAGTTTTGAATACAAGTATAAAATAAAAAGTAATGTTTAAAAAATAAAAATAGCGAATTTTGCTGCACAAAAACGCAGTTTATTCGTCCAGTTGCCAAACCGAGCCACGGTTATTGTCTGAATTGTGCGTCTAGTTTCTACTGAGAACGGAGAGCAAGAATTTTTTTTTTTTGCTTTTCCATTACATACTACACAATGCTATGCAATTACTTCATAAGCTCTTCACCTTATATCTGCTACGGCAGCACAGGGGATTAAAGAGAGCGTGCACGAGTGTGTGAGCGCCTTGGTGTCAGGATGTATGGGTCATAACACAACACATCGTGACACAACGCAACACAACAACATCCCCGACGACCCGGCACAGTGGGTTCCGTTTTTTTCTCCACAAATCCAAACGCAAACCATCTGACACTGGCGCAGCTTTAACAGGACAACCAGCTTGCTGACTGGCCGCCTTTCCTATAATCCGATCGGTCACGCCGGCCGCGAGACGTCGCTGATTGGCTGGGGAGCTCGCGTAGCCGTGGAAACTGGCGGGATGGATCAGGAAGTAGACAGGTTGCTCAGATTAAGGACAGCACCCCGCTTTGTTTGGGGTTTAAGAACCTACACAACTCTATTAGCCCCAAACAAATCTTGAATGTATTTCTCTCTCTCACACACACACACACACACACACACACACACACACACACACACACACAGAAACACATCTGACCTTAATAACGGCTGAATCCCGGTTTGAAAAGCTTGCAGGAATACCTCGCGCTCAGCAGCGCTTACATACAGACTTTTATTCGAGTTTTACAACATTATAATGCAGTAATCAGATCAAAAACTTTGACTCCGAAGTTAAAGATTGTTGCGCGTGCTAGTTCTATTAGCTTCCAGATTCTAACGCAAAGCTGTGTGTCGTATATGATTGACTGATATTTTGGGGTAAGCAGAACATTGTGCTTTTATTCTTCATGCAGGTTTATACAGACTGAGGCATTCTACAGGTTTTAAGAAAGCACCCTGATGCTAACGGTGCAAATACGACGCTATACACAAAAGACAAAGACGTGTAGTGTGACCGTGGAAAGGGTTTTTAAACGCCGTGCTTAAACACTGCATGAGAAATCGTCGAGACGGAGAGTGACACGATCCGGCTCTATGAGAGACGCTCCTGTATAAATGACCTCTAGTGAAATCGCTAGGGACACGTTTCTGAGCCGTAGCAGAAGAAGTGGCCCGATCCTGACCTGGCATCATAAATACCAGCAAACGTAAACACTCGGCTTAATCGAGCAGGGTGCGAAGGAATCCTGGGAGCAAACGCAGCTTTACCGCAGTCACATTTACAGCCCAATCATGTTCGAGATCATAAATCAATTACCGCCTTGGGGCAACAATAGAGGCCTTTCACTGCACGGTGGTTTAACAGGTCCCCCTTGCCCCTTTCCCCAGATGACGGGAGCTTCCCACAGGTTTACATGAGTCGGTCATGCCGAGGTCGCGAGTTGGCTGAACTCGTGCTGACCCCCTAGACCCTTCCGCTCTCCCTGCAGCCACCTGGCTCTTCAACACTTCAAACACTCCTCAAACCCTCACACACTTTCACAAAAAATACAGTTAATCCAATGACTTTGGAGTAGAGTAAAGATTAAAAGCAACCACCTGACAGAATCCATGTGTGTTCCTGAACATGTGGAATCAGGGACTACAAAACTTTGAAAAGTGGAGATAAAACTCCACTTCACAATCACAACGGTGCAAGAGCCTCTGAAGTAAACAGCAAACGTTTTTAAACGAATGATCGCACTACGATCGCATGATCGACTTTACATTTGAGTGGATTTAATACGAGGTTAAGAAGAAAAAAAAAATCTGCAATGCCAGGAATTTGACAATGACGCACTCCTCAAGAACTCCTCATTTAATATCTTAATATATTTTATATTTTATATAATAATAATAATAATAATAATAATATTTCCCCTTTGTCACAGCACCTCACTCAGTAACCCGATGCAAAGTGCATGTCATGCTAATAATAAAGCACCTTGAAATTGAAATTGAGTGAAAGAGCGAGAGAGACAGAGCAAGAGAGAGAGAGACAGAGCAAGAGCGAGAGAGAGAGCGAGAGAGACAGAGCGAGAGCAAGAGAGAGAGACAGAGCGAGAGACAGAGCGAGAGAGAGACAGAGCGAGAGACAGAGCGAGAGAGAGAGAGAGACAGAGCGAGAGAGAGAGAGAGACAGAGCGAGAGAGAGAGAGACAGAGCGAGAGAGAGAGAGACAGAGCGAGAGAGAGAGAGACAGAGCGAGAGAGAGAGAGACAGAGCGAGAGAGAGAGAGACAGAGCGAGAGAGAGAGAGACAGAGCGAGAGACAGAGAGAGACAGAGCGAGAGACAGAGAGAGACAGAGCGAGAGACAGAGAGAGACAGAGCGAGAGACAGAGCGAGAGACAGAGCGAGAGACAGAGCGAGAGACAGAGCGAGAGACAGAGCGAGAGACAGAGCGAGAGACAGAGCGAGACAGAGAGAGAGAGGGAAATAGAGAGAAAAGCCGAGCGACAAGGAGAAGGATGAGGAGATGAACTTGAGCTGAACCTTGTCCTGAGCATTCCCACACATGCACATCCCACTGTGCAGCAGGTCAGGATCACATGACCAGAGGTCAGGGGTTACACAGGGTGCAACTTATTATATCGGCAACACAAGCGGTGGGGGCAAAACGTGCAGTGTTTGAACTGTACGACAACATCACGGTCTTCCCTGTTCTGATAAATACGCATGCTCTAAAACAGAAAATCCCAAGCAGCTCAACGTTAGAGTCGGACGTGAACAAAATAAAATTCCAGAGCTTTTTTAATCCTTCCGGACAAAACCACACAAAGTCTGAATGGATTTCCTCCAGTTTACGTGATGCAGCATTTGAAAAGGAAAAAGACCTTCGGTCTATTTCAGGAACCTTAAATTGTGATTTGTTCCTCCTCTATATAAATGTTAATGGTTTAAACTTAGGTGCTGTTAGACAAAGTGTGGACCATGACCGGCTTCGTAAAGATTCTGATTCAGAAACACCAAATGACTGTTAATAACTAGGCATAACATTTTAACAGTGCGTCGTTTCCCCACTACACACACTGGACACTGCAGCGTGGAGTTAACGCTGTAACAGCCGTGCTGATGCTGCTACCGAGCAGAGCATCATAACCCAGGGTAAAAAGTTGCATCTCTAAAGCCCTATTCGGACGGGATTAGTTTTACGTGGGGACGTGGGGGTAAAGTAATTATTACCAGAGCGTCTCTGTGATTTTAGTCCCGTCCGACTGTGCCATCTCGGTAATCATTACGACAATGTCAGTAAAGATTACGGCGACTTTTACCTTCTGTAAAAAGGTCCGGAAAAATGACCTCAGGTAATACTAATCCCGTCCGAATAGACCCGCTGTAAATATGTACGGTAAAATTCCGTCATTTCCTGTTTAAAAGTAGTTTTTGGTGCCTTTTGCAAGCATGGAAGCGCCATGTTGTCTGTTTGCGCACGTCATAACAGGAAGCAACGTCATACATACGCACATGACGACAATGAGCCCTGATGTGTTAAAAATGTGACACATGATGCCAATTAAATCCATTTTAATTCAAGGATTTATCACATTATGTGCAATGTGCAAGGGGGTAAACACTTATGCACCGTATCATGTGGTAAAACCATGGACATTTAATTTTATTGTTGTCATTTTCTTAATAATAATAAGTTTGTTGTGGGTTCATCGGTTTAGATAGAAATTGAATCCGTCTGCGATCGGATGAACACGGATAAATAAACTGATAAACGAAACGAGAGGTTGTTACTGGTCGCTAAAAAAAGATTCACTTCTTCCACTTGACAAAAAGGACCGAGTAGAACGTGGCCCGTTATGTAAAAAAATATGTTTGACACGCTGGTTCGAGCGTCGCAGACGAGACGGGTGTCAGTAAAGTGGTACGTTAATTGCGAGACCGTCCCGTCTCCTCTAGTTGTAGCTTTAATGTTTGGACACGCCTCCTTAAACACAACCGCTTTGACTGATCACACTTTGGAATAAAAAAGCCACAACTACGAGACACTACAAGACGAGTCTCTAGTGTCAACAAAACAAAAATATATTATATAAAATAATACATTAGATTTCAAGCATTCTAGCATAAGCCTTTAGCTAACACAGGGCTCACAATAATAAGTTAATGTTTAAAGAGTGAAAATGTGTAAAGATTTTAGAACACCGTCAAACACGATATTGCCCGCTGTGGTGCGGTAGGAAACGTAAAAACGGATCACCGTTAAGCTTTAAA